>NW_018128153.1:404484-438433 GCF_001952655.1 Monopterus albus
CCTCTCTCCCTCTGGTCGCCTTTTTTTTTTATTCTTCCACTTATTACTTTCCCAGATATTTTAGAGTTGAAACCTGCTCACAAACACAGTACCAGAAGCACATCGACAACTGAAGAGCAGCACACTGATGAGGAGCATGCCAGCCAAAGAATCAGAATCAGCTTTACTGTCCAGGTGTGTTGGACACACGAGGAATCTGACTCTGGTACAGCGGCTCTCAGTGTATATGTACAATGTTCTTCTGTAAAGCGACGAGTAGACAAGATAAGACTGAGTGAATAAAGGAGAAAAAGAATGTGCAAACAAGAAAAAGGAATGTGCATTAGGAAAATAATAATAAAGTACTTATAAACATAGAAATCCCTGGGGTCAAGCATTCAGGCCCCAATACATCCTTCTACACCAGCAGACATTCATCAAACGCTGCTATGTACACATACTGCACTAACTTTTAAACTCTACTTGCAACATGGCTGTGCTGTGTATACACATCTGCAGATTGCACATTGTTTGTGGCTGAAGCTCCTGTGTAATATCAAACTGAGCGGAACTATGCTGTAACGTGGGTGGGCATATTACGGGTATGGGCAAGTAAAGAAAACAAAAAACCATTTGAATATTTAGCTCTACCAACACCAGTGCACTTAGGTGTGGAATAGTGTATTCAAGTTATTTCTACACCCCTGAGACATTGTGTGTGTGTGGGTGTGTGTCTGTGTGTGCATGCACGTAATCTCAGCAGGTGTTTTTCTGGTGTCTGTGGTAGACAGCATGATTTATATGCACCTCTTACACTTGACAGGTATAAATGGATTAGATGCTCCAAGTAAGTTTTTTACATTTTCATAAACAGTTGTTGTGTATAAGGTGCATTTGGCATTATTTGCAAGGATGTTGGTTAAGGGGAAAACCAAGTAAAATGTGTTAAACAACTTATTTAAACTGGCTACGTACGAGTGTGCCCTCCCAGCACACAGAGTTGTGCTGTTTTAACGTTCTCTGGCACAGTGGTTGGCTTCAATAATCCACATCATTCACACTAATCCCATTTCCCCCAAACACACATCCAGCCCAAACACAAATGTTCATTGCCAGAACGTAATGACCATCTCAAACATCCTGCTATCACAGGGCTGAGGTCACCTGACCTTTGACCCCTGCCTATGAACTCTAACCTCACAGAAATGGGCCATCAACTTCCAGCCAACAAACACCTGTTTGTTCCACGCATTTAATGACACTCAGCAGAAGGATGGTGTGTTTCCGAGCGAGTCATTACACTCCAGCACACAAAATACTGATCTGCTAATCCTGTCCATAGGGAAGATCTGGACAGTCACAAGTGTCTGGGAGCTGTTTAGCAGTGAGTTGGCGCATGAATAGTAGGCCAGGATAAGACTTATGTTTACAGGTTGTCGTCTGGTGATTAGTGCTGGCTTACATACTGTATCTTGAGAAGTTAGGGCTAAACAGGGACTAACACACGTCATCTTATAGATCTTAAGTCAACAGTGTTAGAAGCCTCTTTACATTTGTCTAAGTGGTACCCTTTGATAGCAACAGTAAAGTTGTGCAAGAAATGATCGAAGTGAGCAGAGCTTAATAAAATCTGAACCTGTTCAAAGATGACACCAAAAACTCTCATTTTAGAAATCAAAATTTTAACTTTTGTCAAAAGGAAAATATAGACAATTGACCAACCTCCTAGTAATACATGTTGTATGCGAACCAGTTACCAACTCTGTACAAACCATGTAGGGCAACAAATAAGTCCCACATTTCCAAAACATACAGACAAAAAAACAAACTCAGAGATGCAACGGACTCTTTTAAAAAGTCTTCCATTTTTTGCATCTTAAGAAGCACTTGAATTTAAACCTTTTTTTGGGTGACAGTCGTACAATTCTTGACATTTTGTTGTTGCACCATTTAACATTGTCCTTCTCATTATGTCAAATATACTAAAACAGTTGTACAGTAAATGTTGCTGTTCATCTCCCCCACAGCTTATGAATCTAATGCTTTTCTGTTGGACTCTTTGTTATATTGCAGCCATATGCTACAATCATTTAAGTTCATTTTTTTCCTCATTAATGTACACACAGCACCCCATATTGACAGAAAAACACAGAATTTTTGACATTTTTGCAGATTTGTTAAAAAAGAAAAACTGAAATATCACATGGTCATAAGTATTCAGACCCTTTGCTGTGACACTCATATATTTAACTTAGGTGCTGTCCATTTCTTCTGATCATCCCTGAGATGGTTCTACACCTTCATTTGAGTCCAGCTGTGTTTGATTATACTGATTGGACGTGATTAGGAAAGCCACACACCTGTCTATATTAGACTCTACAGCTCACAGTGCATGTCAGAGCAAATGAGAATCATAACTTAAATGATTTTAGCATATGGCTGCAATATAACAAAGAGTGAAAAATTTAAGGGGGTCTGAATACTTTCCATACCCACTGTATATAGTATGCTTTAGGCAGCAATTTGAAATATACACAATTTGCATTTCATGAGTTAAACCATGCAAATCCACCAGTATGGTCATGTAACTATGGCCTAAGCACTTCATTACCTCAGTATGTGGACCTGCAGCCATAGCTGACCTCTGTCCAGTTGCAGTGACAGATGCTACTTGCAGCTCACAACTGTTGGGAGCTTGGCAAGAGTCGTAGAGGGTATTTCTTGGAGAAAGGGCGGTGTGCTGGGCTGGGTGGTGTGTCGGTCACTACAGCACAGTGGGAAACCAGCCACCACACAAAACAAACATCAACAGGGACACCCACTGGGCAGGCTGACGCCACGTGCCTGTGTGGGTGCCTGCCAGCCCAGGCTGTGGCCTGGTTGTGTGGATACTGCGGCTGAGCACCCTAGTAGGTACCCCAAGCTAATGGGTTCACCCTGGTGGAAAGTCTGCATCAGCCCGCACAGAGCCCACTGTGGCTAAGAGAAGGTAGCGATTCACCAGACCCCCTTCCCCTAACCCACTAATGTAGCCATCACTTCCCCAGTGACCACGAGCTAAATGTATCCTCCATGCACAGCAGAAAATAGCATAACTGTGGAGAGCGAGAGATGTGGTACAGGAGTGCAGAGAGGCTGATGTCAAAGCAGAGGTTTGAGATGGAGGAGGGAGATGTGATGACAAACAAAACAGGACTGGAGTTATGGAGAAAGAAATGAACGGATTTTGAGATAAAGAAGAGAATGTGAAAGAAAAGGATGTGAAGGGGGTCTGAAAGGTGGCTGGAGCACTCCAACTAAAAAATAAACGACAGCAGACAGAGACGATGAGAGAAGGAGGGGTCACTCCAGTTTAACCACCACATATTTTCCCCTCATAAGAGATATAATTTACACTAACCCACTGAAGGTCAGGAGCAGAACACACAGTGCCAACTCCGTCTCAGCTGCCAATGCAGAATTTTTTCTTTTTCGCTTTCATTCTGTCCTCATCTTTGTCTCTCTAGGCAGCTCGTCTTTTCCATCTATTTTCACGGGACTTACTCCAGTCACTGTGGATTTTAGGTTGGGAGATGCTCGTGTGTGTTATTCAAAGGCCTTATGTCTTTCAACAATCTTGGTTTTTCCAGCATATGGTTGGCAAGCAGTGATGTTCCATACCAGTTACACTGACTCCCAGCCTCCCACCTCTTCATTATGGTCACAAGACAGAAACTTTATAGCAGTAAAGGTGGAATGGGCATGTCATGTCATATAGGACAGGGAAAGCAAGGACCTAAGACATAAAGGCTTTCTGTTAAAGAGAAAACTGAAGCACACTGGTGAATAGCACAACCTTAATGGAGAGAGACTGAAGTAGTAGTTGTTGCATGTCTGAAACCACCTATAGCTCCACAATTCCTACACTGGTAATTTTTGTAACCTTCCAAAAACAAAAACCCATCAAGCACACAACTTCGTGCAGCGATTAGCTACATGTGCTGTGGTAAGAAAATGTTCCAGGTTAAGAACTTCTCTCTCAAGCTCTTTTGTTATTCTTCACAGCCGGTCCAAAATGTTACACAAGGTTCTGGTTTTGTACAATTACTAATCAGCTGTATGTTCAGGTCTTGTCCAGCGCTATAACTGTAGGCTTTTCACCTTTAAGGGTTCCATTCAGAGCAATTACAAGCACTTTTGTTATAAGACTGGGTCAAAAACACATTGTACAAAGTAAAGTAGGGTACCCTGGCCTTTCTACCACTGAACCTGTAGAACATGTATTCATATAAATGGTACAGGGCCAAGTCAAATGAGAGACAAGTGAGAGGCTTTATAAAAAGGTTAGTTCACCTCTGTTCTCTGTGCTCCAAAATTATTCAGATGATTAGTTTGCACAGTAGTTAGCTTGTAGCTGCCTGTGGAGACAGTGTGCAGCACTACCAGCTCGCAGCTCGGACTCCCCACAGCTTTGCAGCACCAGTGGACCATGGATGGACCATGATGGCCAGGATGTGTTTAGAAAAGTAAAGAATAACACAGGCCACCTCACTAGTTCTGTGTGTACAAATTTCCATCATCATGCATCCATCAAGCTTGTGAATTTTCAGTTCAGTAGTAATGAAAGGTTTATTCCCACACCACCCAGGGAGGTCAGAGTGGCTCACCAGCTTTGGCCTCTAAGGAACAAGAAGTCCCTTAAATATTTCCCTGCCACTCCCTCATTCTCCAGGTTGATCTGTTGGTCAAACATGTTTGTCTAAGGTGCTTTAACAAGGAGTGCTTTTTCCACCCTGACTAAGATCCAATCCAGAATGCTGGCATAAAAAGAAAAGTGGGAAGGAAAACAGCAGGATATAGTAAACAAAACTGGAAAATGAAGAAAAAATTACTTCCTGGTTTGTACAAAAAATAGCAACTAAAAGAAGAGAGCTGTTAAAGAGAGATATGTTCTAATGTAAGGCTCATATAATCATTATGCTGCCTGACAAACATATCACTACATTCAGACAGTCAAAGCGAAAGTAAGAACACCTGACTTAAAAATGAAAAGAAAGAACAACAACAAAGAAGCAGAATTCACACTGTCAGTTTTAAAGTGTGCCATCTTGTTAAGTATCACCTGTGCAGCATTTTAAAACAAAGAAAGACCTGTATGATTTAGTCTGTCAATCCACCTGGAAAATCATGAGGGTGATGATTAATATTGTTTGGCGATGGTCTGTGTGTGCTGAAAACAGTAAGGAATGGCAGATCCGTCTGGGCATGTGTGTGTATATATATATAACAGTGTAGCATGTCTATCATGCTTGTAACTGGGAATACATGTCTCTATGTGTGTTGTTGAGAGATCCAGATTGTTGGTAGGAATGCAGCCCCTCCAGCTCATGGTTGGCTTGCTGTGTGAGAGACACCTGTGTCCCACATGACCTCAACACACACACACATACACACAAACAGCCAAACAAAGGAAGAGTGCCCCTATAATGGCTATATGTGCACAACTCAATGGATAATTGACCAGAACAAGAAACACTTTGAGGAGACTTTTGCAACAGGAGCTACAGGTGAGAGACTTCACAAATTTTACGGAACACAGCACACCACAGCAAATCACCCTTTCACAATTATTCATGTAGCTCTGCGTGCCCGCATCAGTGATTGTTCACCCTAATATCACCATTTAAAGGCCGGTACGGTAGTTTGAAACAGTAGATTAAGATGCCATATTAGTTTTCTAGTGTAAGAACTAAGGATGCCTTAAACTTAACTTTCAATGTCTGCTTTCCTCATCATCTTTTGATGCCAGAGTAAACAGTTCTGCATGAAAGACAGCTCTTACAAGACCTCTACCCCCCCCCCCATAGCTCTCTGACTAACTGACCTTTCTGCAATAATGTTAGCTGGCCACATACAGAGGACTTTCAGCTGATGTTAGAGCAGCAAAGTCCAGAGAGGTTTCTTTAGGAGCACGCAGACTAAAGACCAAGTGGTGTTCTCCCCGTGGGGCCTCCACCTTTTCTTCTTTTTCCTCCCACTTACTTTCTTTGCACAATGGGGGTTTTCGTGGGCACCTCTTCAGCTCCTCGATACATAATATTTTTATCACATTTTTTTTAAATCTGCTTAGGCCAAGGGAACTTATACAGATGCACACATAACCATGGGCAGCAAAACAAGGAGGCCATGCAGGTGCAGAGCAGCTTTTGTTGTCATTTACACAGATAACTGAAATCTTTTCAGTCCTTTCCCTGCTCTTTTGCTCTCTGTTGTCCACTTACTACACAGCAACTTGTGTGCAGATAGATATGAAGACACACACACACAGCAGTACATATGCATACATTACACCCACCTGTACATATGTCTCAACTTCAGGTATATCAACACAATGAAAACACAATGAGGCAGTAGAGCACCCAATCATATGACCAGTTAGGAAGTGAAAGCACACACAGATAGAGAGCAGTGGCATGCCTCAGTACTTTCCCATTAAAATAACTGTGCTTCAGTGACAGGTTTCCATAGTCTAGACCCACATAGGAAGTGGCATCAGCCAGAATCACATGTGGCCCACCTGCTACTGACCAATCACAGAGCCTCTTTAATTTTTAAGAATTTCCTTCTGTTTTCTTGAGTGTCCTTTTCAGACATCCGGCCAGCCAACGACGGGCCGAGGATCACTGGTTTCTATCATGGAAACATGATCATAGCCTGTTCTTTCTATTATATGACAGGAAATGTCTGCTAACTTAAACACCTAAAAAAAAGGAAAAGGAAAGTTGGGTTGGATTTGCTTTAGCGCCAGATGTGGATTAGTGCTGTACTGATGGTACATTAGCCATTTACACAAAAGAAAAGCTATTACCTAGCATATTATGAGATTAGCTTTAAACCACTATTGTCACTGACGGGCTAAAGATATTTGGAGAGTGACACTTGTATGTTACATTTTTTGGCTAGATCTGAAATGAAACAATTACTATGTTGTTCAAGTGCCAAGGTACAGCTTCAAATGACTCAATTTACACCAAACATAATGGAGCTCCTCAAATCACCAGTTAGAACATGGAAGACCAGTACAGTGAACAATAACATACTGAAAGAATAACTGGAACTTTCTAAGAAATGCATGACAAAGTTAGTTTGCAAAAACGTAGCTATAGCATAAAATTGTAAATGTCTGGAACAATATGTGACTAGGGATGGGACAATGTGATTTTTCTTGATACAATTTGGTGCAAGATATGACATCCGCTCTGTTGCTAAGAGACTCCAGACTAAAAGTTTTTCTCATTCTGCAGTGTCTCACACATTTACAGAGCAGTAGTTCCCATATGAGTATCATAGGCGGAAGGACAAGTAGTTCCTATCAACTGGGTATTAATTTGGCTGCCATGGATAGTGTAGTTACTGTTTACTGTCTCCTGTTGATGATAAAACAATACCTTTTATCTCCCCATCAAGTGACTAATAAAGATTCATCTTATCTTATCAAATTACACAACTTATTTAAGATAAAAATCTTTTAACATGGGGAATCAATCTTAGAAGAGGAAACACTGGGATCAGAACTACTGACAATTCAGGATCAATCCACACATCACAATTATGAACAGATGAGACATAGATCAGCCTGTACCAACAAAAAATGAAAGCATGAAGAAGAAATTCAGCAAATACTGCCTAGTCTGTTAAACATAATGAAGGTGGCATTTTGGCATGGTCTCTTCTGACAGTAGTAGCAGAATGAATGGCGATTATACAATCCATTATTGTGTAGGAGGACAATGGTCCTAAACAGACAGCCAAAGCGATAATTATTTTAGGGTGAAACTGTAAAATGTTTCTGACCAGCCACCAGATGTAGAATATGAAAAGAATATTTAAGCTCATCCTAAGTTGTTACATTTATTCCACTGTAATTTAACTCTTGCTTGTAAGGCCACAACAGGCTGCCAATCTGCAGCAGTCCCTGAGGCCACAGTGAGGGCAAGACTGCAGCGCAGTGGAAACCATCTACTAATGAGGAACACACTTCTCTCTGTTGTTCAAAATATTCTTTCTGCCACAGCACAGATAAGTGGCCAGCGTCCAGAAGGTGACTGCTGTGCGGAACTTGAACTGGAGCTCTGCTGCACGACGGTTACTGATTTTCATGAAAGACACAATCATGTCAGGTTAGACATCGCAGACAAATTGAATAAAAAATTCACAATAAAGAAAAAAAAAATGAAGAGAGGGATAACAGAAGGCTTGGAAAACAGTGTAAAGGAAACTAAGCACAATTATACAGCAAATGGGGAACTAACCCAGCCTTGTGCATTTTAATACCTCCTTCAGCTTCTTCCACAAACACTCCTCGTGCACTGACACTTAACAGCAGTGTGTTTATTCATTTCCTAACACTGCATCTACATTTTGTGAATAATGACCCATGCTGTTTCCACTTTAGCCTTGTGCCATTCTGCCAAACAAGCCTTCCTCACATCTCTATCAGATGCTCAGCTACTGGATATCTACCCCATAGAGCAGGGAGAAAAGTCTGAAATGGCCCAAAATAGTGTGAAGACCTTTGGTGAAACAAAAATCCCAAATGTTATTGCCAGTCAAGAGGAGGAGGAGGAGGAGGAGGAGGTAGGTAGAAAGGAGGTACAGTAGCTGAAGGTGGGAGGAAGGGACTTTCTATTTTTCCTTCTGTAGCAATTCACACAAAAAGGGTCTTTCTGGTCCCTGGATTGCTGAGCACATACCTGTGGGATGAAATCAAAACCCTCCATGAATTATATTAAATATTGCCTGCCAAACACTCCGCATACTTCCATGTGTTTTTACCAGTTCTGGAAGGCTCCATTAGGCATTGCTCTAAAAAAAAAAATACTTAATTAGAATCCCAGACACCAGCACCTTCAAAGACAGCTCCTGGTTTCCATTTCAACTGAGTAGGATAAAGAGAAAAGTTAGAAAGAGAGGAGTGGAGAGACAAACAGTAACAGAGAAAGTCTAATAGGTGAGATAAAGAAAGGATTCACCAAACAATAATGGCTGTGTTTTTGACTGATTAGTCAAAGCGCTTGAGAGAGGAACAGAGGACTGCTCCAATGAAGCATTATGGAGTGAAAGGTTAGGACTGCTACGAGAAGGCCATAAAAGTTAAGAAAGACAGAATACCTCCTGAAAAAAAATATATATATGAGGGGATTTCAGAATTCACTCCTCCTTTTCCATCCTCTCTTCTTGGTCAAGCCTCCCCCTCCACTGAATCACAAACTGAATCCCCAAATGACTAACAGATTCCAGACACCACATTTCATCTGTCAGAACGTTGGGTTCAGGTTCTTTGACAGAGCGCATGCGGTCACATTGTTACTCTCTACCATCCCCTAAGGCCATTCTTGAGCAGGGGTGCAGCAGCTGAACTGACAACTTGACCCCAAGATTCAGTTGACAGTTATAGTTTTGCCTTGCCCTCCACATTAAATATAAGTTTCTGAACTGGACCCAAATAACAACACACCATTTTCTCTCACAAAGTGAACTCTGAGAAAGGAGCAAGGTCAAACTATTGCTTCAAACATTGTGGCTTTTTTAAAATGTTTGTCTGGTTTGGTTAGCAGCTGCACCTAATCCCCATTCATCTGGGACTGATTTTAGAGTGCCTGTGCTCGGGTAAGAAAAAGGGGGAACTGTTCTGTAAAAGGCCAGTTCTCTTCTGGGGCACCGGTCTCTTCTCGGTCCACCTGATTAAAGGGAATTTGGCTCAATTACGCCCAATGACTGGGCCCTGCTCTCAAGCACAACCCGGGTAGAAAAACATACAGAAATAGATTGTGGAGAGCCAATAGAGGGTGTGCATGCACCTCACCTGGAGTACTCCCATCTGTCCACAGCAAAACCTCACTCAGCTAACAGCACAATCTGTCAGCGCTGCTTGCCTCTGAAGGCAAGTTCTTTGTGTAACCCATGACTGACTTAGAAAAACAGTGGAGCTGGCTCTCCAGGGACGTGGCTTATGTCTTTTCCAATCAGCAGACTGGATGCTGGTGTGCACCAGGTCATGGTGATCTGTTTTAATCAGCCTCATGCCAGGAAAAAAAAAAAAGACGATGAAGATAAAGAGTAATCAAAGAAGCATGTGTGTATATGCATAGATGTGTTGTGTTTGAGGAGAGGGGCAGAACATTGAAAGTGACTGAGGACAATTACAGAGGTTAGGCTTAAAGCCAGCACTTTCTCTAAGGTTACAGTTTCATCATGCTGAATACTACCTAATCAATGACCCTCAAAGAGCTCACTGGCAGCTTTATCACTCAATAACAAGCTACTATACAGGCACGCAAAATCAAGACTATGCTGTGTGAGTGTGGTTAATCTGTGTGTGTAGCTTCTTAAGCTGGGAAGTATGAATATTTATTATGACCTCTCAAGCTTTTACAGGGCAAGCTGGTTGCAAATGTGCCCTGTTGTAAAGTTCACTGATTACAGCTGGCTTAACTATCCAGTTAAACCCATTATTATAAATCTAGTTCATGAGAGAGAGAGCGGTACACAAAGATGCACACAGGTCTTCAATGTCCAGATCTGCAGTTTATATGGAAAATGGGCCTGCTACCTCTCCACAGTTAAAAACACACTCACACTCGTCACTCTCCATCCCTCAGTTTTTCAGTCTCCATTTCAACCCCAACCAAAAAATAAACATTTCCCCTCCATTATTCTCCATCCAAATTATATTCCACCCACAACCCCATTTTACTGGCTCACGCTCCCAGGCCTCTTTATGTTGTGATACTCCAAAGAAAACAGTCCTACTGAATGTAGTGGATGAGCACAGCTAACCTAATACAAGCCAGCTTGCTGCTCCAATTACACACCATGTTTACCACAGCCCTTCAAATTAAACGAAGGAAAGGAAAAAAGAACAAATTCATCTTTATGTGCACATCAGGACTAAAATGACAGGGCGGAAATGCCCCACTACAGTTGTTTGACCTTAATCTATCAAGTGCAGAGAAAAAAGAAGACAAGGTTTCCTGTTGATTACAGTATTTTGTCTGCTTCGTAGTTTCTTTGTAAAACATAAGTGATATGAACTGAAGGCGATGTTGAACTAAAACACAATTATCCACAGAAAACCTACGGTGATAGATCAGAATCAGAAAGATTTTAACTCTGAAGGCCAAAGGGAACTTGAGGACAGCCTCTTGCTGAAGGGAACAAGCTGAATGATGGTAAAGTACGACACCTTTGCCTAAGTGCCTTTACAGTGTACACTGAAATACTGAGCATTAGTGGAAATTAATGTCTCTATGTTGCCATTACATTATAAAACATTGATTTAAAAAAAAAAGATACAACAAGACTGAGTAAACAACCAGCAATAACAAACATTATGACCTTGTCCACTACCAAGAAACAGTGATTCCTTCAGTTATCAGCGATTGCTGATTGCAGACTACGTCTAGGAGCTGTTTATCTTCATATAGTGTTTAGTCGGTGCTTAGATGGAAATGACTGAATGGGAAGTAGTGATTGTATTGTGCCCTCAGTTTAACTCCTGAAGTCACGTTTATTTTTGACAGTGTCTCGAATCAGACACCTTTACATTTCAGAACAGACAATAACAGAGGCCGAAGCTATAACAGCAGTAAAAAGTCTCAACAGGCCCTCAGTATAAGCTCCAGCTACATTTAGAAAGACCATGGAGCAAGGTGGAGTAGGTGAAAATGTAAGGCGAGGAATCATATGTATATGACAAGCTGCTAATAAACAAAATGAAAAGAGTAATTAGCATAAGGAAAAATTAACTTTAATGTAAATTTAACAAAAGAGTTTGAAGAAAACGGTGTAATAAAATCTGTATAGCTGGTGTGCCAACGTCTAACACAACCGCTCAGCTTTTGAGAAAAACAGAAACTGAAATATGCAATTTGAGAAATTTTATGAGACATCTCTCAGGGTCAATAAAAAGCATTACTGGAAGAAGAAATGTTGGGAAAGAACATTGTGACTATTGTGGCAAATAAGATGTGAAAAATAAGAAGCAAAGGGCAAGGTCTCATTTGTCATTGGACTGTCTATCTGTTTTATATCAGTGCTGGGGTGCAGCATCTGAAGGGGATGTGACCTTGGGAGTGATAGCTCTCTGACACACCATCCCAACATACGATAGCACGACTGAAGGGATTTAATAAAAGACATACTGCCAATGGGTCAACACATAAATGCAGGAAAGCGTTATTTGGCTGTTGGCCAAGAAAATGTGCACAAACCCATAAAAATTTACGGTACTGAGTAAGAAAGCATCTGGAATGCTCAACACGTTGTCCCCAGATGAGCCGGACATTTTGGAAGAAATCCTCATGTTACTACATCACATTTTCTTTAAGTTGAATCATCATCACACCTACAATACAGCAGCTACAGACTCTGTGTAAACCTCAACATTCTTCTTTTTACAAGCAGACACACCAGAAAGAAAAGCCTTCCTGTAAAATATACTTTTTAGCACCGTCTTCTGTGGGTTTTTGCAGACACACAGTTCTTGATGTGCTATTTGCTAAACTGCATTGTGGGATTTTTTCCAAACATCTAGTACATACAGTATATCACAAAACATATTTTTTTTTGGTAATGGGATATTTCTTTAAAAAGTATCACCATATAGCCTCCATTTTCATGAAATGAATGCTGCACCAAACAATGCAAAAGATTCTAAAAAGGCACTCAGACAGGCAGCTATCTGTCTCACTCGAATGAAAGAGGAAGTTAAGGAATGAGTGGCGAACACAAGGGCAGAGGGAGGAAGAAGAGCGGAGGTTGTTATTTAGGACCCCGCTGTGTCAATACCTCTCCCACACACACTGATTGTAAAGGGAAGAAAAAACAGCGACATGGGCTAATAAAAACTGCTCACACTTTACATAAATGTACACTGTTTATCTTCACACCTACTGCTCGTCAGCACAGTTTTTCATGTCTGTACCGAATAACAGAAGTGAAATCTTTGCTGCCATAGCTGTGCCACAGCAATAAAGATCAAACATACACCTCTCTTTCTCTGAGTGCTCTGTGCTGCTACCTCACTCCCTTTTTACAGTAATAATACATTTATATAATCCACTAAAGCATGCTGCATGACCTGGCAAAGTCTTGTCAGCTCCAGTTTGGAATGACTTGGCCTGCCAAACTGTTTATAATAGGACTAAAATGCACGAGCTGGATTTGACAAGGGAGCCCTCACTCCCACCCCCTCTGTTCCCTTTCTTCATCCATCCTTCCATTCCTTTCCTCCCTGGAGCCCGGCCACGCTCCTGCTCTGCTCTAGCTTTAGGCAGCCGTGTTTGGAAAAACAAACGCAGCGACTGGACAAGGTCAGGAGCAGAAATTACAAGTGGTGAGTCAAAGTGAAAAGTGTCAGTGTGTCTACTTCTGTTGCCTGACCCTTAGAAGTAGGTATGGACAGAGAGATGCAGAGCACACACACATGTACACACACACTGTTCTCTGCTGGAAGAGACTCTATGAGCTCTGCTCTGACCCAGGAAATGGCAAACATGTACACACACACTGTCCTCTGCTGGAAGAAACTCTGTGTGCTCTGCTCTGACCCAGGAAATGGCAAATATGTATAGGGACATTGTCACAACTTTGGCATCTCTGGGAGGTCTGCATGCCTCCTTCCACATATGTAAATGCCACATAACAATATTCACATACCACACACATACACTGTATACCAAATCACATACAATCACACTTTGTACTGTAGCACGTGACCCTTCTCACTCACACTGACAGACATTAAAGTGCAAAACTGTCTGTGTCATGACCGGGCCAGTCCGTTATGAGGGCAAGGATTGCACACTGATGCAGTACTCACCCACTCGAAGTGCCAAGTGACACAGAGCTGAGAGAAGAGCTCAACTTCCTGTTGTCCCAAAGCCTCACCTCCCGACTACGCATCTGCACACAATAAGATGAGACAGTAATGACTGCAAAGGGAGGCAGAAACAAAGTATAGACACCAGGGATAAAGCAGTAGAGAAGAGTTCTGTTATACTGAGTTAAAAGTCATGCCACATCTTGGTCTGCATAAAGCAGTTATATTCACTCCACTGTTAAGAATCATGGATAGTTAATATTATAATTAAAATTCAGGAAATAAATAAAGTCTGCTTGATGTAGTATATCATCCAAACACACAAATCATCACCAATCTCAAACTGTTTCCACAAAAACTGAACAGTATCGCTATCACGAAAGGTGGATTTATTGCAGAACCATTGTATTAGCACAATGTATATGCACATGCACTTGATTACATAAAAAAAAAAACAAATAATCCTGTCCATGTAATGTGTAAAAACACACTTAACAAGCCATGCCTAAGAGTTTCTCACCATATCAAAACCGCTGGTCAGTAAAAGCTCATCTTTGGCCCACAGGATGCGTGAATCCTTGTTGTTCTGGAGACACTTGGCACTCTATGGGACAAACAATGCAAACATTTAACTCAGGTACTCCCAACAGCATCACAACAAGACAATTTAAATACATTTTACCCAACTACTTGATCTTGAATTCTTTAAGTCAGTGTGTCTAAAATGATCCCTACATTTAAACATATCCTTGAAGTTCAAGATAACAAGGGGGTGACGAGTGAATGATTTGCAGGGAAGGGAAAATGGCAGAGAGGAAGGAAGACAAACAGGACTATTCCCAGATGCCTCTGACAGATCCCTGTGGTTGGACAAAACAGGGCTTGTCCCATGTAAGAAGCCGTTGTTGTTGCTTATGTAGCAGACAAGGTGACTTCTGCCCTGACTGCAGCTTAAATTACCAAATGAGACTGTGTCTGTGTGTGTGCTCATGGTGCTGAGACTTAGTTACGCTGTTACAATGAGGAATATGTGTCAAAACAGCACTGCCAGTCTGGGTATGACAGGTGGTCTTTAAATGTAAACGACACATGCTGCCAAAATTAATACCTAAAAACAACTGAGTGTTGAAATAAGAGAATGGCATGTTTGTAAAGACAACATGTTAAAATGGAGCAAGAGGGAAGTGAAAGGGGGCATTAATTCTGTGTGTGTTGTATTCAACATTCAGATGCTATTAGTTCAAGCCATAGAAGTATAGTAATTATGTAGATAAGGACAAACTAATAAATGAGGTTGGCTCATGTCAAACACACAGTTAAAAGTGTGGTTCTTTACTAACCAGGACTTTACAAGCCATAACATTTTGCTATTTATTGTTTATCTGTAAGGTCCCAACTACAGGTAATATCTCATATTTACAGTCGGTTTCTGGGTCCTCTGGTAAATACTAAAGTTCTACTGGAAGTCAACGGTGAAGTTTCCCTGGATCAGGAGCTGTTCGCCCCTCAGTTCACTGTGTCTTCCCAAACTGTTGTTGTCATTTTTATTGCCACACGAGGAGCATGGCTAGAGATCTGTGTGGCAATGACAGAGAGGCTTTTCTAAGGATTAACACTCAACCTATAGTGTGTGCCGCCTCATTCTCATGTCACTCTTAAATGGTTACAGGTGACAAATTGTTAAAAACAACTGAGGAGAACTTGATGCCATGGTGGCCCCCACAACATGAGGTAGGCTAATGGGCCGTGAAGTGTACAACCTTCATAGACAAACAACTATGTTTGAGTCCACCGGGCACTTTGTACAACTGAAGCTGAACAGCTGGATAGAAAGGGATGAACACAGAATATTATATCCAGTTTGGGAAGCACACGTGCACATGGAGGGACACATGTGGGTCCTATGAATTCTAACTCAAACCCCACTTTCTTTCCTCTCCTTTCTGACATCACTCTTATCACCTGTCTGGCCTGATGGTTTGAGAATCGACTGCTGAGAGGGAAACAAGGAGGTTCTAGTTATTTACATTTCTTTAAACTGTCTAAACCCAATCATTTATCACCAGTTGCTCTTTCCAAATCCTTACCAGGGTGCTTCTTGCTCTGGTACATGTGGACAATAAGTGATAATAAAAATAAATAAATGAAATGACACTTTCGTTGGCTTGCTGTAGTTGCAGCAAGCAGGAGATCTTACTTAGGACATAGAAAAATGGAGGATAAAGTTTGTCATTCTTAGTCTGTGGATTGGCTGTATGCTTTATTGACTTCAATAAAAAGGAATTTTACGAGCTCACTCCCTTCCCCATGTGAGTATTGTAATTGCATCTTATCTTGTTGAGTAGATACAGGTATGCAGAAAGGAGACACTGATTTAAGGATGAGTCATTAATCAACAACCACTTGGGGCAGTGACTAAGCACATGCAGCATGCCAACTCCACCAAAACCATAGGCTGTCACTTTTACATTTTCATTTCTGTAAAATTAAACAAATGAAAACGTGTAAATTAGTGCACTTTAGAGGAGTTAGCAGGCAAACTTTGAAACCCCGTAGTGGGCTAGACTTTATGCTAGGCTAAGCTAATTGCCAATTCGATCTATTTCACTATGCACAAACTTAACTGTGGTACCAATCTTCTCATCTAGGGAAAAAGCAAATAAGCTAATCTTGTAAAGATATGCATAGCTGAATAGATACCTCACATATCCATGATCTGTATACATACAGTTGAAATGAATATAAATCTCCTAACTGTGGGTTGGATGGAAAACAAGTATATTTCCCAAAATGATAAATTTTTTCCACCATAGGCACAGCTTAGGCCAAGACTCCTGTGCTGGAACAATCCCTGTCAGTGAAGCAGAACAACCTATAAATCATCAGCAGTCAGATGAATATTTGCTTACTGAGCACTGGTGATTCAAACTAAATTTATTATTCACAGCTATGAGGGGATTTAATAATGCTACCAAGAGCCTGGATTGATATCAAATCACAGTTGCACCTCTCTCAGGGATGATACATCTTTGTCCATACCGGTGGTTTATCCGACACATCTGTATGTTACACAGAGGGTTTCTGGCTAGTGGTGTGCTCCCAAATGGCTTTATTCTTCAAGAGGGATTAGAAAATGTTCTACTGACCTGGCTCTCAAGCATATTTCTAAAGTTACGCTACCAAAACATTGACAGAGTTCATAATAAGTACTGGAATAAATAAACATTTAAGTCAGGGCTGAGGATTTATATACATTTCTGCCTGAAGTCAGTCAGTCAGTATGCCTCATGCAGGTAAATGAACTCTTATTTGCCTTGATAAGTCCATGCAAGTGAGTCATTTAAAATAGCACAGATGTACAAGACAGTTCCAGAGTAAACTAAAAAGCAATAGATCAGAATAGAGCAGGGGAAGAAGATAGAAAGGCTGAAGCTCAATATAAACAGACAGAGAGAGTTCATTGCCACTGAGCTGTTCATCACCGGCACCACTGGCTGATTTCCTTCCAGGGGCAAGACGATATAGAACTGGCATTCTGACCAAACTAGGAGCAAGTTGAGCTCAAACTATTTTAATGTGCTCAGGGCCTGTATAACACTGGTGCTGCTTTTTAGGGGCAACATGTGGTGTCTGATTCATATTTCTGGTTAACAGCAGGCAACTCGGGTTGTGCTCAAATTATATGAAGGAGTAAACACCAAAAAATTCTGCATCATCACTTTGCCATATTCAGTCATGCTGGTCCATCGCTGAGCGCCAGATGTGTGTGTCAGTGTAACGCCTGTTTCCCAGTGAATTATAGCAGTTACTCGCTGATGAACTAGAATGTAGCCTCATAAGGAAACAAGGAGTCTACTGCCATGCTAGAAGCTCTGGGAGGCTGTGCTTTGAGCCTGATGGTGACATCAGTATGCTGACATTCACACAATGACAGTGATAACATGCAGATTTTCAGAAAATATCTTTATCATATTCAGCATCTAAGATGAGTGTGTTAGCATGTTAACAAATGCTAACTGGCATTTAACTCAATGTACAGCTGAGGTTGAGGGAAATGTCATTAGTTCAAAGTGGAGTACTGGACAAAATAAAAGATTGTCCTGATGACAGGCTTGATGAAAAGATAAAGAATCACAATGTGTATTAGAATTAATTCTCAAGGGAACATGAATGCGTGTACCACATTTCATAACAAAGTACCCAACAGAGACCTTATACTTCAAACCACAAATGTCAACATAGTAGTCCTACAGGAAAAAAGGTAAATTTAGGAGATCACAAAAATCAATAAGATTCAGGGGAGCAATAAAGAAAAACGCTAAAATTATATCATGTTTCTATGAACCGTCTTTGGAGCAGATAAGCTCAGTTTTGCCATTACAGCATCCCGCAGGCCTTTACTATGCTGACCCAGCCAGCTACAGGGCTGAAGACAAATCAACAGGCCTGATGTCTCACACGACAGACTGCTATACATGCTCCAAAGATCACACTACCATGATATCATTCTTCATCCGGATCTGAAGGAATGTGCAGCTTTAAGCCTATAGACGAAGATGTCGTAATACACTGGCAGCAGAGATGCAGAAGTGTAATTGAGGCTTTGTGCTGGGTCTCCAATAAACAGCGTTTCAGCTTAAGGAAGCGTAACGTAGCTGTCCGAGACCAACATTAAACTACTAACACCCCAGGGCAGCCAGAGGACACAGCACCTGGATCTTCTGTGTGTGTATGTGTGTATAAATGCTGCCAAACAGTATCTCGTCTCTGCAGTTGTAAATATAACTCAAATCCCATTCACCTACACAGCCCCCGTCCTCATGGCTGAACCTTACCAACATGCTACAAATAGATCATGACAAACATTGAAAGGCTGGAAGAAAAAGAAGCCAAATGGTTTCCTTAGGAGTCAAACAAATAATCCAGGCTGATGGAAATCACAGAGAAGGACTGAGACAAAAGAGAAATGATTCATGAGGTGACAAAATATGTGTAGGAGGTGAGAATCAGTTACACCTGCTCAAATGATTGGATCATGCATATAATCGAGAAAGTAGAGGAAAAGACATCACATCTGGGAAAATTTACAGCACAGGTGTCTGCATCAATATGTGAGAAAACACGTCTTAGACTTCTTAGCAGTAAATCTAATGGCCTAGGATTAAT
Source organism: Monopterus albus (assembly GCF_001952655.1). Taxonomy (NCBI): domain Eukaryota; kingdom Metazoa; phylum Chordata; class Actinopteri; order Synbranchiformes; family Synbranchidae; genus Monopterus; species Monopterus albus. The sequence continues at coordinate 423,491 of NW_018128153.1, forward strand.
AAATAAAGTGTATTTGGCTGTGATAATACTAAGCTAACTCAAATGGCACCAGTCAGGGTTAAACTAAGGTTGAACGCTTTGCAGACAAAGATGTAGACACAGAAAAATGCCAGTCAGCAGTTTGGCCAATTATGGTTTTATGGGCCCATTAAATATCCTCCCAATATAAACAAATGGGAATGGCTCCAGCTCCTTCCGTCCTTCTCTCTCAGCTATTTAACTTCTAAACTGCAACTGAATGCACACCTGTGTCACTCACACTGATTCCCCCACCACAACAAATATCAGGTATCTGTATACACACACGGTCAAAACCCCAAACTCTGCATGTCCCTTCATTTCTCTTACTGATGCTCTGCCAATAAGTAAGTAACATTATCTCTCTTTCCACCTGTCTGTGTATTATGTCCATGGGGGTGTAAGTATTTAACAATTAGTGCCAGTGGTATAGAAATGAATGTACAGAATTTATCATACAGGCCTGGGAGTTGCATCGACCTGCTCAAACTTTTGGTAAAAAAAACAAAAAAACAAATAAGCATACTTTCATTTTCACTTAAGAAACCAAGACTTGTAAACAGAAACAGTCTTGTAATTTGTTTAATGTGTTTAAAAAAGTTGATTACCAGTACTGTAAAGAAGTACTTTGTTTCTCTGTACTTTGTTTCTACCTTACAGTAACTCAGGTTTATGGTAACAAAGGTATGTTTGCTGGACCCTCCCTACTTTTTGTCACTGCTGTGCTGGCACAATGCACCATATACAGTAGTGTATAGCTCCAGCTGCAGCCACTCATATCCTCAACCTGCTCCTCATTTTCTCTGCTCTCCGTCTTTCCACTCTCCTCGCTGAATCATAATTTTTTTTCCCCTTTAATTCCCCCTCTTCTAATCAATAACTGTTGTCTTGTAGCTTTCATCACCAGACTCCCTTTCAGTCTTTTCATCTAAGGCAAATTAGTCTTTTCAGCAATTAGTGGGTTTTCTTCATCCTGATCGGTCTTCGTGGATCATTTAAGTTGTGCTTCTGAGTCAGGATTCTCTCTTTACATGAGCAGACTGGCTTCTAGATTTAATACTAGGGAGGTGGAGAAGACAGCTGGTCAGAAGGGGGGAGTAGAAGATGGAAATCTAACTAGCCATTTCATTTTTTCATTTCCTCTGCCGCCTACCACCATTTTTTTACTCTGTTAATTGGAACCATCTTACATTTTGCTGATTTTTTTCCAAAAAGTTACAAAGCCAAAAGTCCTCCTCTTAGTTTTCCCTCTTGTCTCCCTTCCTGAAGATGAAAATGAATGTGCAAGGTCAGAAGCTGGGCAGGGAGTATAACCTAAGGAGATGACAACAACATCGAGTAAATCCTTAGGTGCAGCTGTAATAGCATGAATGTGAGAAGTGACCTCTCTAACATGAGGGTCATGCATCCTAAACTCACGAGGTAGTTGCAATTCCCAACATTTTTTAAATAGAAAAATTAAAACAAGTACATTACGATAAGTTAAAGTTCTAGTTAAGCATGACGCCTACTGATTCACTGCACAGATCATCCTTATTTCATTTTTGCCTCACCTGTAGTCATCCCCCCCCCCATTTTATTTCCTTTGTGTCAGCGAATAAAAAGCACTGCACAGATGGACACAGACTTAGATAATAAAGAAAAATTGTGAAAAGGAAATACTGCACCCTTGGTTTTAAACAAAAGGCATGTCAATCTCACAGGGGTCAAGGAGGGCTTTCCTTAGTTTCATCGTAGAAATTCGCCAAATACTACATGCCCTGTGTTTTATACACCCTACAGTATATCTCTTTTATTATAGCATGGCGGAGTCACAAAGGTTGTTAACGTTTCACTTTTGGACTAAGAAAAATCTGAAATCGTAACAGATCAACTGACAAGAGAAAATCTACATTATGCCCAAAAATAAAGTCCTTACCTTCACATATACTTTAGTATTTGATCTATAAAATGTCAATGACCATTTCCCAGAGCTCTAGGTGAGGTCAACAGATAATTTGTTTGTGTATTCAATACCTCCAAACTCCAAAATATTCAGTTTATGATCACATACAAGAAAGGCAGCAAATCTTTACATTTGAGAAGCTGAAACCAAAGAATGCCTGCATTTTTATTTAGCACAATTAATCAGTTACATACTTGATTAATCAGCTAATCATTTCACTCTCTAACAAATTCATGAATGGGTCCTCTGTATCAGTAATTACACCTTTCTGGCTAAAAGCACAGAGAGCTGGCTCAGCTTCTGTGCACCATGGAGGATAGAGACTGATCACCACCAACTACCCGTCACAAAGACGTGTGGAGTCACGTCCCCTGTGTTTTAAAGGGGGCAGGAAAAAATAGTGGCCCCAGGAATCATTATACCCTGTGGAAAAATAAATCATGGGGGGAAAGAGGTAGATGGAAAAAGGCAGTTTACTCAAGAAAGAAATAATCGCTTTTAGATAGCAGATGACAGAAATTTAAAAGGGGATTCAGGGTTGTATCAGATATGTGTTGTTTGTCTGCAAGGGGCTAAACATGCAGGCAGGAAAAATGAACAGTGTATGTACAAGCACTCTGGCAGCCACAGTTCAAAGGGCCCCACTTTCTCACCAGTCTAGGATTTTAAGAGCTGGCAATGCTACTGTACCTCCACTGCTGCTGCACTCATTAGTTTGTTGCACTACGTTATACAAACAGGGTTTAAATTCACACTTTCCAGATCACAAAAAAAATATATATGTAAAACAGGGGATTTCATGCTTAGCTCCTTTTTCATATTTTGGATAGAAGATGATTATTTTCAATATTTTAATTTTACCTTCAATGCCATCTGTATCTACAATATGCACATATCTACAACAGTGAGTTTGGGATGTAAAAGTAAAGTATAAAGCTTTGCCTACTTGCAAGAATAAGAAGCAGACAAGAAAAAGAATCTGTACTAGTCAATGTGTTACCCATGCAGCTATGACAAAGTTGGCAACAGGAACACCTCGAAAGGCGACAATGATCTATAGAAGAGAAGGCACACACATATGGCCAAACAATAAACACTGCGAGTACTGTATGCCACTGCTCTTTGCAATTATGTGGAAAAAAAACTGTAATCTTCTCCAGCATGTGTATTTGTTGAGGAATCTGATGGGGCATGTGTAAATACCATTAGTCATCCTGAGCCAGTGCAGGTTACTTTCTATCCACTCACAGCCATTTGCTCAACAGATCTAGCTACGGATCACCTGTTTTTTATTTTGCTTATTTTGGATGATTATAGACAGGAAGAGGTAATCTGCCTAAGGATAAAAGACTGATGGGAGAACATTTTCAGACTCTCAAAGCAACCAGAAGCAGAGTCGGCTTGTGGCATAGTGTATAGGAAGTAAATAATCCCTTAACCCAATGGTACTGTCAAAAATATAAGTACAGTCAGGTAGCACGTATCAGGATATTCAAAAATGTTTTCCAACCATGTGTTTCAAAACTAGGTTTCGGGATACAGTAAGGCAGAATTGCAATGTGATTTCTTGTCCAGCCTGGTTGAGCAAATCAGTTTAACTGCTACGCTAAGAGAAATGAAACATTAAAGTGGTGGAAAGACTGTGAATACTGAGCCACGGTGCTAATCAGGTTGTATAGCCACAGTCAAACATTCAGCCAGCCAACCCAGCTGTGGTCACCCCTCTCTGGGCCCTGAGGGACAACAGATTGGACCCATTTATGGGCAGACTGGCACAACTGCACCATACCTACTGGCAGAAGTCTGCCTCTGAGAAAAACTACCCAAGGTCGAAAAGGCCGGTCTTGGATCAGAGCTAGTCGCTTACTGGAACATGATTAACGGAACCACTGAACTGCCCGAATCAGCGTCTCAGTCCAAGAGAAGCACTAGAGAGCCAGAGCAGTTTTCAAGTGCATGTTTGGTGATCTTTGGAGTTTCTGATGGTTATTGTGGTTGACGTTCAAACAGTAAGTATTGTAGAGACGCACTTAGTGGCTTGGTCCCTAAAATCCAAACAGAGATCAGTGGGTCAGGAAAGGGCACTAATGACAGAGGAGGGAATGAGCCTGCTGACGTGAGCAAGAACTCTGACACCCAAAGCTGATGAGAATCTGCACACCAGACCTGCTCTGCTAAAACAAAGAGATGATTCTTAGGAAAGGGAGTTTCTTACAAAGAGAGGGTGTGTTAGACAGAGAAACAAAACATAAAACAAAACTAATCATGCCCACACTGTTGGAGACGTCATGAAGCCCCTCTATGCTTGTATCCTGACCCAGCCCTCCAGTGCCTGTAGTCATTTATGGCTCTTTCATAGCTCAGAAGGACAGGAGTTGGTTGGCTTTAATCCCTCTCTGAAACCGCATCATAGAGTCTTCACATCTTCAAAGTAACCCCCTGCATTTGCATAGAAGCATGAATTGTGCAAAGTGGGATTCACTAGGGATGCACATGTGTGTGAAGCATGCCGCATTCATATCATTTGTGGCAAAGAATCCTTTAACCTGTGTTAATACTGAAGGCTATTGTTTTACAGTTCTTTCCTAATATACTATTTGTTTACTGTATTCAAGATGTGGTATTGTAGCTTTTCTGCACTAACTTTAAGAACATGAAAAATTATTTATATTAAAGATCATTTCAACAGCAAATGGAATAAAAGCTAATATACAGCAGCAGTGTTAGCCGGAAAGGGCATAAAGGTACAATGTGATAACTCAACATGCTATCCAATGTGGAGGTTTTAATCCTTTACACACGAGGTATCACTTCACTATCCACAGCCCAAGTGCTGACCTGTGGCATACTGTACGCAGCAGCATGGGGCAGCTGACTGGCAGGTTGATTCATTACCTCATCGACACCGCGCTAACAAACAACTTGATCTCCTGCCACTGCTCACACTGCTCTGCAAAGACCTCCCAAATCTGACAGGCCCTCCAACACTAACAGCTTCACTTAGGGTGAAATTCTCTTGCATGAAACCACAAAGTGTAGAAGAACTCTGATGTCTTAAAATGCTCAATTAGTAAAGGATGACCTAAGTTGGCTGTTGGAAAGGGATGTGGCCTTTATACGACGTGTGTGCCAGATTTCAGAGCCCTATATGCTCAGTTCTTCCTATTGTTAGGAGCTATTATGTTACAGAACACCACTCAAAACATTTAGCACCAATGCAGGTTGCACACCTGTGTCCCATTCTTAAAACAGCAGCTGCACTGGGCTACAGTGCATTCTTCTAAAACAGCCTCTGGGAAACACTGCCGGTGAATTATTTTCATGGAGCTGTCTAAATCAAACCTTAGAATCTTTGTATTCTTTCAGCTTTCACCACTTAAGTTGAGTAGCAATAAAACAATGATCTTCTAAATAGCTACAAATACTACAACACCACCATGTGGCTACATGTTCCCCATTACTTTAATGTGCACATTTTAAGGTTCATAAAATATAAGGTCAAGTAACTATGTAAGTTGGCACTAACCATAACTGCCTGAAGGGTCAGTTTTGACCAGTTAGTTAAATTATGCCGTACAGAAGAGTAGCACAGATGGTAACACCACCAGTATGACTAATCTAGCAAACAGAACAAAGCACACTAGATGACCAGGATAAATGAAACAGCACCGACACTGGGACAAACGTAGGTCAGCTAACCTAGCCACATAGCTCACACTGCACTTTATTCCCCTCAGGGAACTCTGTGGTTGATTTTAGCTGTGTCTTGAATCTTGTTCTCACTTTGGCCCTACTGTATATGAATGTTAATAAACCTCATCCAACAATCTAACAGGTCCACTTAAGCATCAAAATTAAGTCTTATTTGAAGTATAAATCTGTGTGTGCTTCAGTGATTGTTTTACCATATTTATAGTAGCGTATGACTCCATACATACACAGCAAGTCTTGTATATATTTAACTCGCTGTGATGACCCAAAGAAATCTGGACAAAAACCGAATCACACACAAATAGTACCTGTTGCACAAAGTAGTGAAAATCAGCAAGAATTTTGCACCTCATTCTGCTGTTCTGGCTGTAAAATACCACAAAAGATTGCAGAAATAAAGAGCACAAACTGAGGTAAAGTCACATGGGAGCTGTAAGATACTGAAACTCTGCTGACTGAACTTCCCAACAAGTTCCCAGAGTGATTCCCATTTACTGAATAATTCTTCTTAAATTCGTTTTCACCTTCTCATTCCTAGACTCTGGGGAAAATGCAGTAAGATTGAGATAGCATTTGACTGACAGCTGAAGAAGATGCCAATTCCCATGATAGTAAATCTTCACTCTCAGAATGTAAAAATAGAAAGAGCTCGTCATCCTTTTTTAGCCCCAGGTGTCTCCCACATGTGAGCGCAGGGGCTTAATTAGATGGAAACTAAGAGCTTGAGAGCAGCCAGCACACTAATGAGGCCTCCGCTCACAAACAACACACACATGTGAGCAAAGAGCTGCATTCTGCCAGCTGGCACCCACACTTACTCCTTTCTATCAAAAAAAAATAAATTCTGTACCACTCCCAGAAAACACACCCACAAACATACTCATAAAGACAAACTCTGTTCATTAGCTGAATCAGCTAAACCCATTTCAAACCTCAAATCCTCCAAATCCCCATCCCTGGACATTGTGACCTTCTCAGCTTCTTCTCCAGTTACCACAGCGACCAACATTCATTAAGCCACCCTTCTGTTTTATATCCTTCTGATATCGAACCAAATCCAAGGTAAGGTTATATCTTCATTTGCAGATAAAAACTAGCATAGAGAGGAGCCGAGTCATAAAAACTAAGTGCTGATGGATCAATCATAGCTCCACCTAGTTCAGACAATTCCCACATTTTATGCCACCGTTTTCCCCCCCCCCCCATTAGAGAAGACTCCTTTCAACCTTGCCAGATTCCCTCAGACGTTAACTAAAATAGACAGCCAGTAATGCAGAGAGCTGAGTGATGGAGAGAGAAAAGTGATGAAAAGACTAAACAGAGAGAAACAAATCACAGGAGTAAAGACAGTAAGGTAAGAGAAGGCAGGGAGGGACAGAAAGGTCTGTAGAAAGAACAATCAAAAAAGATTTTGCTGCAGCATGGAGAATGCTGAAATATCAAGCCAAGCTTTTATGACATTTCTACTAACCCCGAGAAGGACAGATGTCATGGATTACCCTGGTTAGATGGGGATCAGCCGACTAATTGACAGCTTGGCCTTGGCACAATTAATGACACTGTTTTTTTTACCAGGTGTCTTTTATTTTTCTATCATGACCTGAGATTTCTAAAGGCATCTGAAGAGTAGATCATGGCGTTATGTGAAAACTGAAAACAAGTGTATGTCTCCCATTTATCACTGTCAATATTTGCAGAAATTGTTTATACGTCATCCTGCACTACTCTGTTAAACTGTGTGGTTTATGCCACACATTCACTTGAAAAACGTGAAAATGTTATGAAGAGAATGCCACTGTGTGTACAGAGGAATATTTTTACTATGATACGTTTACATTTGGGAAGAGAAACTGATGTTGAACACATATTCAGCAGTAAAAATATGTGGTTAACAGCCATACTACACATGCACAAACGGTGCAGGAAAGACTGACCATTAAATCACATGTTATCATGAACGGTCTTCCAGCCAAAGTATGACTGCCTATTGCCATATCTACTATGCAGAAGAACAGCTTTTAAAAACAGTGTTTTTGGCTTGATTTTAGGTAAAATTATGCAGTTTGTGTATCTGGAATTTGGAGCTCAGTGTTGAGTAACCCCGCGACATATTCATGAAATAAGCTGCTATTCTTGATAGACAGTGTATTTCATATTTCACAATGTTGACTCTGTATCCCTGTGGTGTTAGTATTAGACATTCTCAAAACACTAAACAAGCCTCATTCTGCGGAAAGCACCAAAATCTGGCATTCCCTGGCAAATACTGACACTATGTGAGAATTATTAATTTGTTGGTAAGACAAAACACTGCATAGCTTTGTAACTGAGAAAGGAATTATCACATCTGTGTCAACATCTGATGCACATTTAAAGTATTTGTCTTTGAGCATTAGCCACACAACTGGGGGCTCAAAGTTCATGATCAGAGCCCAAGCGATATCTGAAAAATATTTGGAATAATAAAAAACATGTAACCATATCAAATTTTTATATATATATAAACATAAGCCAATAAAATCCTTTTTGTCAGGGATTGCTTAAAGGTGATTATGAAATGCAGTAGTTTTAATAAGGACATGTGCACAATAACTAATCAAAATGAAAATAAAAATTTCTCAGACTTGAATTAGAAAGTTAATCTGCTGATGAGAATCATGTGATATGGCTGAAAGCTAAAGGACAGCTAAACAAGGGCCTTGAGTTAGGAATGTTTTGTCCACTGCTCTCACAGTAAAGAATGAAATCATCTTTTGGCTTAAAGCCATGGTAGGTAACTATATAACTTTTGTCGACTTTTTTTTTGTTTTGTTTTTGGTAAAAATCTGCTCCAAAACCTGTCTCAATGTGGAGAGGTGCTGTCAAAGCATCCTGTGACCCAGACCCGCTGAACAGCCCTGGCAGCAGGGCAGAGATATCAGCTTCTAAAAGGCTTTGAGTGGGACTGACCTCTCTAACCAGAGACTTTCAATTCTTTTTAGTTGATCACCAAGTTTTGTTGCATTTTAATGCCCCGTTTCTTGCACATGGAGGTACACAAGAGAATGCAAGAGACTGAGCAACAATATCAAAGCAAGAGAATACACATAAAGGCACAAACACCCATATGAAGTTTTTTTTTTTCCTGTTTCACACTTTCTCTCTGAATGTTGCTCTTTCTTGGTTCTCCCTCTGAGTTTGCATGTGTGATATGAACTCTCCAACACCAGCTTCACTGGGCTGCATCCCAGAGTCACACACCCACACACCAATTATAAGAATTCAAAAACACACAAATAACACACATTTACAAATGTAGTTTATTATGGCTGTTATGAGAAATCCAAGTATGGAGACTCACACGCACATACCTGCCAGGGACTTCAGTGTGTGTAATTTATATTTATAAAAGATGGAATGAGCGGCTGTTCTCAGCCTCCTACAGCACTTAAACCACTGTGCTTTTCCTTGGCCCTACCCAGCGTTCCCTCCTCAAGTCCAAACCCATTCCAGGCCATGGTCCTCTCTAATTTCACCCGAAGCAGCAGAAGCTTGAGCTGAAAAAGAGGAATCTGGCCCCCTAGTCCAGCAAACTATTCCTTTTTCCTCTCTCCCTCCTCTTCCAGCAACCACAGATCGACAGCTCTACGGCCAGCGCTGGCCCAAAAGTATGAGGGGTATTTTCAGCACTGTAATTTGATGCACATATGGTGCACACACAGACACGCTCTCAAACACAGAACCACACACTCAGCAAATATACAGACAGATCAAAAGATACAATAAGACAAGAGAGAGGAGAGATGACTCTAGCGCCCACAAAGACACGTGCCCTTACGTCCACAGAACTCCTCGCCCCCTTAGGACCAAGTCAGTCAATGTGCCTGTTCGCCCTTTGTGCTGGGTCGGAGGAGTTGTGTAGCTCAGAACAGGAAAGCAGGGTGGAGGCCTGAATACATAGAGATGTGGAAAGAACTCATCTGAAAACAAGAGGCCAGTACAGGGATGTTATGGTAGGGAGGGCAAAACCCAGAATAGTAAAGAGTGGAACATACATTACAATGTCTTTGGTGTTGAATGAGTCACTTTGTTATACTTGCTTGTTTGGAGTTATTTTTAATTATTTCAAAAGCTTTGTCACATAATAACACAAAGTTAATCACAGTGTCACTCACTGGGCCTTTAACAAGTGCTTTTTACTAAGCCTTAAGTAACATAAGTGGTTTGTGCTGTTCAGATGATCTCAGCTGCTAGTTGATTTGTAATTTTAAATCTATTTGTAACTCTTAAACGAAGACATATGTTGGAAGATATACAAAACATATTAGCTCAAATGCCCTTTTAATGGTCAGACTGCAGTAAGAAGAGAAAGTGAGGTAATACAGACAACAGCAATGTTCAATCTGCCTTTAGTGGTGAGATAGGGAGCAAACCACATGTACAGACAGACAGACAGATAATCTCCCCAACTGAGCCGACTACCTAAACACAACTGTCTGTATGCCCAAGCACATACATTCTGCACACACTTGCACTGATTACAAATGCAGTATATACACTACTGCTCCTCCTGTCCAGGACCTTAATTACCCTGCACAGTCCTATTTCCCAGAAATCCGGCAAGAGCACGGCTGTAATTAGGGCCTATATTTACCCCACCTGACCAGGGGAGAACCCAATACAGTGCTGGCCACAGGGATGAGCGAGCCTCACTTGATTACACTATGGATGGAAGCAGGGCAGCAGTGGACACATGAGCTGTGTCCCAGCTCGTGGAACAGGATGGATGGCATGTAAACACACCTCAACAAACAAGATTAGTAAATAAATAAATAAAAAGTTCAGGTGTATCAGCAGGTAGCTGAACTAAAATGGGCAAAAAGCTCTAAATACCTGAGGTGAACTGGGATGAAAATGCTGGTGTTCTGATTCTATAAATAATGGTGACTAAGAAATGGAGATGTCCCTTTGTCCTAAAAAGCCTTTAGACACTAGGAGCATAAAATACATTTGATGGAAATATACAAAATCAAGCATGTATTAATGCAAAAGCATAGATTATATGCAATCAGTGCCTTTCATCTCAAATAATCTGTTCTAAAGATGCCAACATTTCATTTTGTACAGGCTATTAAAGGGAAATTCAAACTCTTACCACCTAAAAATAAGTGAAACCCGTGCTTCCCACTAATGCTCTGCAGCATTCGTGAGACACCCGTCTTTAAAAATCTTTTCAGACAGTTGTGGCTTCTCTTGATGAGGACAACTAACTGGCTCTCATAGAAGAAGCCAAACAGACCTTCTAATGGGGTTACAAATTCAAATAGTTTGGACATCCTCTGTCCCTCTCTGTTTACTTTGTGGTCACATTGGCTTTTCCTTGCCATCACATCACATCTAAAACAACAAACCGATGAAAATGCAGAGTGGAGAAAGTGCTTCAATGTGCCGTTGCACTGGGCACAAATGGATGTTAATCGCTGATTTTAATCACAGATTTTAAACTCTTAAATCACTGATGCAATGTGAAATATTGTTAGAGTGGAATAAAATATTACTTTGAGGGTCTGAGTAGAAATTAGAGCTTCACACTCTTCTATGCATTTAAATTTCTGGCCTCATCATATTTCAGTGTTGCTTTAAGATTAGCTGACTGTACCCTTTATTCACTCAATCAGCAGACATGCTGTTAATAGGAGCAGTGGTGGCTCTCCCCTTCTTCAGATACAGAGAGAGACACACGTCTAAAGCCTGTCAGGGTGAGGCTCTACCCAGTCTCCTCTCAGAGCAAACTGAAGCCAAAGCAGGAGCTCATGTATTTGAGAGTGATAAGAAGGGGGAACAAAAAAAAATAAAAATAAAAAAGCAAGAGGACATAACCAAAATGGGAAGAGCGAGCCTCCGTTAACTCTGATTTGGGTCCTACTTTCATTTGAGGCAGTGAAGCCATATGCAGAGTGCAGAAGAGAACAGAGTGCTTGAGTCAGGCCTCTGTCCTCCATCTGTGGCAGAAGGATTAATGAGAAAGTGTGAGAAAGAAACAGAGAAAAAGACAACACAGAGACTTGACTCAATGGTTCTTCTGTGTCCTGTGGCTGAGCAGCCTAAAGCGCCACTCGTTACACTGCGAACCATTGTGAAGTTTACAATTTGTTGCAGACCAGGACACAATAGAGTTCGCTGGTCCTGTCCTTGTAGGCTTTGCCTTGATACAAAAGATTGAAAATGGCATGGAGAGAGCAAGAGAGACAGAAAGAAAAATAGCATGCACAAAACAGGTGGTGGGAGAGCATGAAAACTAAACAAAAAACTGAAACAACTTTGGGCTACTTGCTCAGTTTCAGCTGCCCAGGACTTGTGAACCGCTGCTCTAAAGCATACGCCAAAAAGCTAAAACTAAAACCATATTCTTGCTTCAAATCTGTCTTAAGACTTAAGTCTTCATTCCGATACGGCCTGTTGCTCATCTCTCTAAGCGATCTAAAGAAGTCAAAAAGCCATAGAATGTCCTAGCACCGGGCTCTTCCTGGAGACACCTTTTAAAACATACAGACCACCCAATACTTACTTAATCTAAACTTTAGCTGCACAGAGTGATTTGCCATTTTATTTTAAGTACTTTAAGTACATGCAGTGGCTGGAATAGCATTTATAACGACAATCAGTCGCACTGTTGAAAGGCAGTGACTGATGTATGGGGAGAAGAACACATACATGACCCTTGCAAAGCAGAAAATTCAAACAGGCTGCTGAAAAGTAATGCTGTAACAGGACATCAACACTGACACACCTGATATAAACACCCAGCTTCAAACAGTGGAGAGGAGCCAGCTGACTAAGCTCATGTTACTCAAGCAAACACACAGACTGTGCTCACACTCTGTATTGTTGAAAGTGTGCCACAGAGAAAAGAATCCACATGTTCCTTTTTCACTGCTGGCTCCCTGACCGTTAGAATCAATGACTTCACACACCTTTGAAACAGTATGCCTCTAACAAAGGTGTCAAAAGCTTCAAAACACATACAGACCAACACATGGAGGAGCACAGAGGCAAGAATCTAGTCATGTACTGTACACCGATGCAGTCACCTTTCCTTTCTCCTCCATACAGGGTTATGAAACGCCTTCCAGGTATTTCTGTGGTCTCATATTTAATCTGCTATGACATATAGTGTTTATGCAGGATTCCTCATATTTACAAATGAGGGAGCCTGAGGTAGACCGAGCTTCTCAGTAATTAGAACACCCTGGGAGGTCCGCTTCTAAAATGTGTGAGAATATTTGCTCTCCACTGACCACTCAAACACCCTCCTTGATCTTCATCTTCCCTCAACAAACAAATGCTCTACCACTCCACTTTCTCACTGCTGCCTAATAGCTCAGGTCCGGCCTGGTTGTCACTAGTGAGAACTGTCCAATAAGGACTGGTGTGAGTGGAGAGGTTCGTGGTCCTACTGGTTTAGTGTGGGATGGGCACTCATGGGAAGAGGAGAGCTGGGACTGAAGCTTGTGCAGGACAAGCATAAAGCAACAATGGATGAAACACCGAGTGGCCGATGGTGAGCTCTCTGGGTTAATGTCAATATATTTATCACTAGATGTAGTGAGAAAATAAATCTGCTTACAGTAAAAGGCAGTGGAGTGACCGGGACCAAGTCTATTTTTATTCATATTTGTCTTCCTTTAAATAGTGCTTCATTACAGTATGTTTGTTCTAAATAGAGGGGTTTCTACACTGACAAGCAGCATGTGATTTCCCTGTTTTCTAAAAGCAGATACCAGGTGTTTCAGTAGCGTAGTGAACACTTTATTAAAGGACCTACCTGAACAGGTGTTAGCTGGGCTCTGGGGTCAAACACACGCAACATCTTGTCCTACACAGCCAAAGGACAGAGAAGAAACTTTACCAGACAGAAGAAAGCTGGAAATGATTTGTGATATAAGGTTATAAATCAACTCAACTCTGTCTGAACTCAAAACCCTTTTGTTTTAAATCAGGTCTTTTGGCACCATGTGAACTTAAGTAATAACAACATGTAAAGGCTGTGAGGCAAGTCTGTGTTTCATTGTGAATTTTTCCTTTGTGAGGTGTATGAATATGATGTGCATAGGAGGTGAGGCCAAGATTTAAGATTTGTGCACAGTAAGGTGGAAAAGAATCATTCAGCTCTAATTATTGCATAGGAACTAGGGGGAACTACTGAAATATGAAAGCTAAACAGTGAAAACATTCAAATAAAAGGGTCCCTCCACCTCAGTATAACTCAGGTAAAGAACAACACAAGCTCCCTGAAGTTTTCTCATTTATCAGTGTGATCTCACTGATTAGCAGATGCAGCCCGCTGACCTCGCTACGGCCTCGTGCCGTCACTCCAACCAGCCCAAACAAGCATTCAGCATCACTCAGGGCAGCCAATCAGAGGCTCATGTGTGATTGAGAGGAAATGGGGCCTAATGGGATCAGGCTGTGACAGGACATGCATGTCTGCAGCCGTGTCACTTAATAGTATTGTGTGACTGTGATCACAGGGGCAGCCTGACATACAGAACTTAGACTACGCCATGCACCCACTTGACAAACATATACATGTCAATGGGAATCAGGGGGCTGACAGTGACACAGTCAAGCACACACACACACATGCACAGAGCATAACACAGTATTTTATCCTATCAGGCTCAATCCAGCTTTTAGTGTGAAAGTCAGCTTCTTTTTATCTTGCTCCACTCAACGATCAAGAGGGAGTTTATTTGCTTGTTATTAGCCTGAATAGCAAACAGGGATTTTCTTAATGTGTCATTACTTTCTCTGGCTCTATCTCTGTCTGTGTGGTTGTATAGCCCACCCACAGATATGATTCCCCAAGGCTATAAGCTGGGCCTAAGCCCTGGTCTCAGTGAGTGGAGTAAGAACAACACACACATATTGTATACACAAATAGGCTTTCCCACTATAAGAGCCCACCTGTTGCAAAAATACCAAATTCAGATTAAAACTCCCTCTGAACAATAAACATCAGAGGGCAAACACACACTCACACATGCTCTGGTTGATTTAAAAAATACATCATTTTGATAGTCAAAATAAATTAGTAGATTAATTCATCAACTAATCATAGGAGTCTATGAGATGAAGTTGTGATGAAGGGCCAGGATGGCAGTGTGTGCATCTGTGTGTGCCTGTGCTAAAACAACAGCTGTGGTGGAGCCTCGTTCTCAAGTTGCTTTTAATGAGTCTTTCCTGTTAATCTGGTGCATGCAACTTTCACAAACACACACAGCCACTGG
>NW_018128153.1:438472-456624 GCF_001952655.1 Monopterus albus
CAGGAATGCTCTCTTCACTCATCAAACACGCTGCGCTGCCAGCCTCCCGTGGTTACCACTGTCAAAGCCTGCTGTGATCATCAGTTTGAGACTTCAGGATGTTCTCATACTTTATTCTATCTTACTCACTGCATTCTGAGAAACAGGGCATAGAGTTCAGCTTGATGTGATTTTCAAAATTCAAGGTGGACCATAAATAGAGCACACCACCCTGCCCTGTTCATCATTTAGATAAACACAGGGTTTCCTCCATCTCTGCTCGTACTGCCTATGGTTTCCCTCCTTTAGACTAAATGGCACCTTCCTCCTGCAAAGTGTGCCATAAATATACATCTCTCTAGGTCCAAACAAGGCCTGTCATGGTTTGCAGTAGTGGTTTCACCTTCATCTTTCCCCTGTGCCCAAGTGTTTATCCTGTGGGATGGCCTGTGGATTGGATGCACATGTTGGCAGGTCCTGTTTGCTTTAATAAGCGGGATTGTAGAGATTGAAAGGAGCCTTTTGGGTTAAATGACACCAGAGCCCAACAGGGCAAAAGCCCCCTGATCTTGGCTCACCCCCCCCAGTTCTCTTTCTTTTCAGGTGCCTTGTTCTTTCAGGCTCCATTGAGGATGATGGTAGTAGCTCTGGTAAGGATGATTATCCTGTCAAAATAAATGTCATGATTTGGACACAGCCTGAGAAGGGCAGAGTAATTTGTTAGTCATCAGACCAAAGACAAACAAGGGGGACTTGACTGACAATCATGCCTGTTAAGTAGACACATGTGGAAGAGTTCTGTGTCAAATTCTATTCAGTCTCAAGTAAACACATTGTGCATTGTCTAAGTATACACAAGGGGCCTCTGTCTCATTTTTACATCAGTCTATGTGGGCTTTCAAAAAGGAGGCAAATGCATGGAGGATTTACTGTAGCGCACGATCTGAGAGTTAACCAGCTATACTGATGAAACAATTCTACCTCAGCTCCCTACTCATCAACACAAACAGCCTCCCTCTTTCTCCTCCTACACCAAATATTAATGTAATCAAAAGCCATTCTAGCTCTGTGAAGATTTCTTTAACTGCTTTGTCATCATTATTACTGTATTAAAACAAACCAGCTTTCACAGCTGTTACATCATAAGGTTTTCCAAATATATTCTTTTCTTCCCTAAAGAACCACTCAATAATTCGGAATCGATTGTGTGATGTGACCACCCCACCCTTTTTATGAGCATCACCCCTGCTGACATTTTGATGCGATAAACCCCATATAAATAGATTAGGGGCAGCAGCATCCAGTGTGAGACATGCTGCACCTAATGTGAGCCACTGGCTGCATCTAGCGGTCACAAACTGCAACTACACTTTGTCAAGCTTTAAAATTAAAAGGTGAAGCCATGCAGGTCACTGCACTATTCATCTGGTGCGGTGCAAGTTGTCTTCACCTTGCAGGAGGAAGCCAGCAGGGAGCCGTCCTGTTTCCAGCTCAGACTCTGCAGCTGATCACTGTGCTGCTCCAGAACTGTAGACACACACACACACCATCATTAAAGGAGGCAAGAAGAGGAAAGGACTGAGACAAGGTGTTCATGTCAGACAAGGACAAAAAAAAAAGGAAAAGTTGAAACTATTTAGGAAAAAAAAGCAGAATACAAATAATGAACATAGAATGACAGCACAGCACAGACAAGACAAAAAACACCACTTGGTCACTACAAGAAAAACGCAGGTGAAAAATGAAGTCACACAAATTTAGAACATGTTCAATAACACACTAAACCAGGGATGGTTTACAACAAATAACGAATCATATGTCCTTAGAGTTGAGGCATATGAGCATGACAGGTATTAGACTGCAGTGCTATAAGTGAGCACAGCGCAGCTCATGTGAATTGTTCAGTTTCACTGTGACACCAAACAGATGAAACAAGATTAGAGGTGTACTTGTTAAGACAGTTACACACAAAGTGAAGTGAAGTGAATCTCAACAGTAAATGGGAAAAAATAAGAACCCAAACACATTCTCATTCAAATATAGGTTTTCATCGTTCCTTAACCACATATGAAGGTGATGAAAGACAGTGTGAGGGTACAGTTCATGAAAGGCTGGGTCAGCAGTGAGCAGCATCAGCCAGGCTAACTGTCATGGGAAGGGGGTGCAGTGTTTGTGTGTTGGGGAGGTGAGGCCAGAGGATAGCGACTATATCCTGAGGCCAGTCCGGGGAGACTGGGACCAGGACTGCAAGTCAAAACATTACCTCTGCTGCTCCGGCACTTAGACAGAGCCACAGGGCTGTAAAACGTAGGCAGCGTCAGTCAGACAGTCCCCACCGAAAGAAAGGAAACCAACCACTTCACTCCACTCTAAATATATATTCATGTTACAAACAGAGTCAAAACAGACCACAACAAAACTTGAAAACTAACTGACAGAGACTGAAATGTTAAATGTAACAGACAGTGCAGGATGTACAGCAAAGACAAAATAATTTTCTGTAATGTGAACTCTAATTTGAACTGTACACAAAAACAAATGAGTGTGAAACGTGCAGCCCATGTTGCCAGCTATAGATACCTGCTAGTGGTGCATCTTGGCAACTGATGTCCCAAATCAGAGGAGACTTAGCAGTGCTTATGGCCAGCAAGCCAGAGGAGGTGGGGTGGAAGTGCACCACCTCCAGCCGGCCCCGACCTGGACGGAGAGTCAGCTCTGGACTGCCGGGCTGCTCCTGCTCTGGATCACACAAACGCCACAGCTTCACCTGTACACACAGAGATGGGGAAAATTAAATTCAGACAAGTGGTGTTTAAAGCCATACCAGACAAAACGACAATATCAGGATGCAGCATCATACCCAGAGATGAGAACATGTTTAAGAAAAAGGACGCTGACAGCACCACTAAGCTGGTGAAACTATCTATCCTCCTGGGATCTGTTAAGAGACGACAGCACCACTAAGCTGGTGAAACCATCTATCCTCCTGGGATCTGTTAAGAGAAATGCTGCAGACCATTCCAGGGTGTGTGCTGTAGGTCTGTGTGTAGCAATAACTGTGTGTTCACAAAGGTAGCTGAGGTAAACCACACTACTGAGTCTGAAGATGCAAACCCACACTCAGCAGATTCCAGTAAGCCAAGACACCAGTGGTTGAGGATAATGTGCTGAGAGGACCGAGTCTTCAAAAGACATGAATTGCAAACACCAAGGGAGGTTCACATGGCATTTAAAAGCCCTGTGAGGAATAACACCACTCCTGAGACTTCAGTGCAAGTATACTGCAACAAGATAAAGCAAGATCAATACAAGGAAGACAGAAAAGGAAAGAAGGAACAAAAGAAAGAAAGAAAGAGGGCACTGAAGAGCTCACCATTTCATCTGCAGAGCATGTTGCCAGGAGATGCTCATCAAAAGGAGAAAAGTCCATATCAGTCACTAGATCTGGCAGAGAGGAGGAGAAACAAACAGAAAATAAAAATTTGATCTGGTTCACAGCTTTCTAACTTAATTTAATTCATGAACAAAAGTATTTGCATTTTTCGTGAATTCATGTTTTTTGAAAGAGACCATGCTGTCCTTAAGGGTTAGAATTTATGCAGAGGGAAGGGGGTGTGGGACAGCAGAGGTGTGCGACAAAAATCTATTTATTTAAACTGATCGGAGGACAAGCTCCTTGAGACGTCCCATCTCGTCGTCAACACAGAACAAAAACTTAACATAATAAACAACACAGACACACAAATGGTAATGAACAATAATAGCAATCAACAGCAAGTAAAAATTTAAAAAACCATCAGCAAATAAACGGCAATGAACAGCTCAAACACACAAACAATACAGGCACAAAGACTCAACAACAACAATCCCCACCACAAAATCAAATATCACTGAACAAAACCAACAAAAACAAAACATTACTTCCCCAATAAAAACAACAATAAGAACAAATGAACAAATAATGAATGAATCTGAACAATGATGTAAGAAAAACTACCAGAATGGCAGGAGATCTGGGCGACTGTCCATTGGCCATCTGAGCCGGGTTTGACTGAAGACAGGCCCAGCATACCTCCACCTGCAGAAACAGGAACCATCAAAGGTAAACATACAATATCATCTATCATGCTTTAATGATGTGCTACCTGAGTTCTGATAGTCCAAACCTGTGCCTCAAAATCTCAAACTGGCTCCCAGCTCACTGTGGATCTAATAGGATTTATAACTTCATTAAAATATCTTTTAAAACAATGACCCTTCAGTAAACAAAATCTCTTCTTTTGGTTCTGCTTTGTGTTTGATTGCAACTTGACTCAGCCTTCTTCTTGTTCTGAACCTATTATTAAATGTGGACATGGGGATTCAACTTTTGACTGGGGATTCTTCCATCTGCATGAAGCAAACTCTTAACGACACTTTTCTGGCCTTACCAGCCTGCTCGGTATTGAAGGCCACCAGCTTGGAGTTCGCTTTGATATGGTTCCCCTGGCAGGAGAAGGAACCAGTCCGAACATTGTTGATCCATCCCTGGATTTAAAGACACAGAGAACACAACAAAGTGGATGAAACAGAGATATGATAATGCTCAGAGATAGCTGGGACAACATAGTGGAGAGGGAAATAAGTATTTCATCAGACAACAGCATGGTGGAACTTGACTAATAAGGAGAATCCTAACAGTTCACTAGGCATGTATCCACCAGAGCACACCAATGATGAACAAGCGATGAACAACAATCCGTTTCATGGTAGTAGAGAGCCCACACAACCAAGTTGCTGTAACAACGAAAGTAAAACAGACATAAACAGGAAGGATCGAGCTGAGAACACACTGAAGTGTCTGAAGGAGTAGTGAGGAAGTGGAAGGACTCCCCGTGTTGCACAGCAGAGAACTCTTTCATAACATTTACAAGGCCGGAGTAGCAAGAACACTGTGTGTGTGTACAACATGCTCACAACTACTGCTGTGCTGCTCCTCAAAAAACTGGCAGAGAGCAACTACAACACACGTTTGGTCTGCAGAGGACAACTTCATGGCTGAAACAGCTTTGGTGGTGTGAGAGACTTACATCCATGTGGTATAGGAGGTAGACCCCTAAAAATTAACAATCCTAAACTTCATTTGATTTAAGCACATAAAATCAGTTATATGCTCCCATTTGTGAGCACCTGCTTAGAGACAGGCTGCAGAATTTTGTACTAACTGGAGTTTAGACAAAAGTACTGAGGGGATACCAGTAAACAGAGCATTACAATATACAAGTCTAGAGCTAATGAGAGCATGGACAGCTCGTTCAAAAGTAATTCAAAGAAACTAAATGCTTCACTTTAGATAAACGTCCCAAATGAAAAAAGCTTGTCCCTTTAATAAATTAAATAAAAGGATATTCATCCCTTTAAAGATCATTTTGGATCAATGTACGTGATCTGGTATGTTTTTCTGCACTTGAGCATTGTTTTCAGGTTTAAATGGAAAACAGCTTTTGGTGTGACTCCATCCACAGGCGACCATGACTACAGTGAGCCTCGGTGCCAAAGGCCATGTTCAGGGGGCTATAATAGAAATCCTCAACGCCAGCAAAATGAAAGCTGACTAAATTATGTAAGTACTGCTGTCAGGACTCTCTCTCACCATTTGGAAAACTCCATCTGGTCTGCATCATCTGAGGAGAAAATGTCCTATTCATCTGTGCTTGCTTGTCTCTGGATCACCTGTCTCCCATCTCACTTTTTGTCATTTGCCAGTGTTTGACAGCCTCTCTCACATGACTTCAGTACTGGAAAACTCAAAACCACATATTCGTTGTCTATGGTGTAAAGAGCTGGTCTAACACTGACAGCAGCAAAGCACCAACTGCTGTTTCAAATCCTGTGTACAGACTGAAGCAATACCAAGAATCTCCACTGTCTCTGTATATGCCAGGCATTTTTTCCGCCTTGGTAAAAACAACGTTGGATTACATAATACACCTCAGCAAGGAGAGCTACAGGCGTAGCAACTTTAAACAAATTAGTCCAGAGAATGAAAAAAATGGTAGATTAGTCTGCAAGACGCTCCAGTCCCGTCCAGACAAGCCGCCTCTTGTAACCTACAGGACAGTTGCCTCTGACGGAGAAGCATCATTATAATCATACGACTTATCCAATTGGCTTTTCATGTTTTTATCTTTCCCTTTAACTGAGAAAGAAAATCTGAGCAGATACAGTTTCCGCCAGGTGTGCACGTGAGAAACATACAACAATGATAGCTGTAACATAATAGCATTATGATGGGTGTCATCGAAACATCCAGTGGTAACAGCTATGTATCCACGGTTTTCACTAGTTTCTTATCAATAGTGGTGGATTCAGATATTCGTGTAGTTATCTCAACACTAAGCTGCCTTCCAGATGCAGGAAGTTCAACATCTCTTGCAGGCAAGCAGGCGTTCCCCCAAAACACCACTGAAGTAGCACAGCTATCAACCAGTGCTAATGTTAATGTTAGCGATAGGGAAACTGGCCCTAATCAGACGCTCGTGAGATACTCACATCTTTCTTTGCAATTTTCGGAGTGGTGTTCTTGAATTTGGAGGGTTTAAAGCGATTCATTCCGCACTCTCAAAATTACTTTCGTGCCTTCCGGGTGTCTCTGTCAAGCTAGTTAGTACTCAGCAGAGGGATCCTGATGCAGCTGACAGCTCCGCACGGTATCTATTCGCTTTGCTCCCCAGCGCTGTCCGATTGGGCGGGGTTTTTATGTTCAACCACAAGAGAACACCCTGCTTTTTCACGTGCTAACCCGGGTGTTAAAACATGTGCACCCCTTTTAACTTGTCAGTTGTAATGGTTGTTTGTAAGATGAAACTGATGATGTTTGATTACTTTTACTTAGCCGCTATTAATGTTTACTGAAGCCACTCGTTCACTTTATAAACAGAAGCAGTAAAATCTAAAACAAGCTTTTGCACTTCGTTTTTCTTCAGAGAGCATGATCTTGAATCATATAGAATATCTTTGCACTATCGGTGACGCCCACTTTTTCGCAGACATGCGCACTGTGTTCGAAGCGGCGGCTAGTGAGGCAATGATGGCGTCTTCGGCTGTTCGATGTTCCTCACGATGGATTACAGTCATCGTGTCCTCTGGACATCGCCGGGTTGCCGGTGCTGTTGTCTGCTCTGGTCATGGAGGGGTCCGCAGTGTTTCGACACTGGGAGCGGGAAAACTGTGGCGAGGAGAGAACCTGGTGTGCTGCGAAGCAGGGAAAGCGTTGACATTGAGAGGGCTGGCAGGTGAGTTGTGTATTAGCCATATGGTATTAGCCTAGCTTAGGCTAGGCTTCTGGTTTGCTCATATGACGATGGGTAAGGCAGCTAAGTAAACTTACCTTGCCACCGGCTCAAACGAGCATTTAAAATAACAGGAGCTTCTGACGTAGCATTTTTTAACTCTGTAGACATAGTTGACATAATGTGATTCTGGCAGTTCTGCTAACTTCGGGCTGTAGCTAGCCATTTAGTTGAATTTGCAGTTTTGCGTTATAATCTATGAGCTATTCGACTTAGTGTGCATAGTGTATTTCCACTTAGCTTTTTTTGAACCCCAATCAATCATCTCTGCATCTGTGACTTTAACCATTATCTAAGCTCAAGGGGAGCCAAAGATTGAATTGCAAAATGAGTTAACGTAACCAGATTTGTTCAGGCCTGTGCTTTGCAAAGATGTCATCCAGGTTCAATAACGTCTATTCAGTAAATAATAATAATGCAGACATATAAAATGAGCCAATTTAGCTGTACCAGAACTGTATGGTACATGCAGGTCTGCTTTTCTAAATAGTATTTACTTACCCTTTCACTCTCTTTGGACACCTCTCAGGTCTCAAATCACCCCATGCTATCTGCACACTGTCCTTTCACACAAGTGCCCCAACTGCCAAGCAGGATTTTTACCAGATCCTTGGGGTACCTCGCACAGCATCCCAGAAAGAGATCAAAAAAGCATACTATCAGGTCTGTTCCTTCCTGACACACACAGTTTGTGTTGGTTTATAATTGACCAGTCATCACAATAGTTGAGTGTGTTTGTTGTCCCTCAGATGGCCAAAAAGTACCACCCTGACACCAACAAAGATGACCCACAAGCCAAGGAAAAATTTGCTCAGCTGGCTGAAGCTTATGAGGTTTGGTTTCTGTCTTTAGTCAAGCTTTCACTTGCCGCATCTACTGTATATTTGTTTCCCTTAAGTGATTTCTTTTAAATCTACAAGCAGCAATGAGTCTCTTAGACTTTACACAGTCTCAGAATGACAAAGTAACCTCTTGAACCTTTCCTCACGGTTCTCTAAGGTGCTGAGTGATGATGTAAAGAGGAAGCAGTATGACACGTATGGCTCAGCAGGCTTTGATGCTGGCCAGGCAGGTGGAGGGCAGCACTACTGGACTGGACAGTCCAGTGGCGTGGACCCTGAGGAGCTCTTCCGCAAGATCTTTGGGGAGTTCTCAGGAGGCCGTGGCTTTGGAGGTTTCAATGCCATATTTGATCAGCCACAGGAAGTTAGTGGGATACTGATTTTGTGTTTGATTCTCACTGGGCTATTGGGGCATATTCTGAGTGATTAATTTATGGCTCCCTCTCTTTCTGGCACAGTACATCATGGAGCTGACATTCACTCAGGCAGCAAAGGGAGTCAACAAAGAGATGTCCGTTAACATAGAAGCAGCCTGCCAGCACTGTGATGGTAAGGGCCACGAGCCAGGCACCAAGGTCCAGCACTGTCACCACTGCAACGGCTCTGGCATGGTAAGGGCTCTGACACGCTGCCTTTCTTAACCTTTGTGTATGTGTTTGATTACAAAACATATGTACTGTTCCCACCTGTAGGAGACGGTGAATACAGGCCCATTTGTGATGCGATCCACATGCCGACGCTGTGGCGGCAAAGGCACAGTCATTTCCACCCCTTGTCATACCTGCCATGGGACAGGACAGACCAAGCAGAAGAAGACTGTGGTGGTTCCTGTGCCTGCAGGTCAGTCACACTTTTGTCTGGGCTTGATAACGTACAGTAAATGCCTGTTAGTTTCTTCTCATCAATGTTAATGGCCATGAAAAGTTACCCTGTCTGCTTTGATGCAGATGTATGAAATGTTGCCGTGCTTCTGCCCATGTTTCTACAAGCAGTGAGGGTTTCATAGGTTGTGTACACCACCTAACTCTGGTTTGATTTTGCTTTAAGGAGTCGAGGACGGTCAAACAGTCAGAATGCCAGTTAGTAAGAAGGAGATCTTCATCACATTTCGGGTGGGTATCTACATCAGTTGCTAGTATGTGTGACTGATCTCACATCAAACCCAAGCCTGATATAGCATGTGATTGATTGAAATGTGTTCTGGTTTGGTGTCCTAGGTCCAAAAAAGTCCTGTGTTCAGGAGGGATGGTGCAGACATCCACTCTGACCTTCATGTCTCTGTGGCACAAGCCATCCTGGGTGGCACAGCCAGAACACAGGGCCTTTATGAAACACTTAACTTGTCCGTAAGTAGACACATAACATTCTCAGGTTTCCCAGCTAATGAGAAACACACAATGACATGCAAACTGAAGATAAAGATAAAGTTAATAACTGATTGGTGTTTTTTTTTTTCCATCTTCAGATCCCTGCAGGCGTCCAGACAGACCAGAGGATCCGACTAACAGGGAAGGGAATTGCTCGTGTCAGTGGCTATGGCTTTGGAGACCACTATGTCCATGTCAAAATAAAAATACCCAAGTAAGACTCCACAGACAAACACACAACTCGTTCATCTTAGTAAACTGGCATTTTTACCACCTGATGATAAACGTGTTGTAGTCTAGAAGAAATTAGATTTACAAAACTTTATGCAGTCACAAGGACCATAAATGGCTTGTTTAGATAAGTTTGTTTGTGTGTGTGTGTGTGTGTGTGTGTGTGTGTGTGCGTGCGCACAGGGTGCTGACGGACAGACAGAGAGCTTTGCTAATGAGCTATGCTGAGGAAGAGACAGATGTAGAGGGTACAGTGAGCGGCGTCACTGCCACCAGCACAGGTAAGAGGAAAAAGTCCCACTATGAACTTATTTTGCCCCTTACCTATCTGTTTTTCTATTCCTTTAGTCTGCATCCCTGATCTACTGAGGTGGGGTTTCGGTGAACAAACTGTTAGTTGTAAATTTGGCTGATGCAGTGTTAATGTCTGTCCAGGTGGGGGCAGAATTGGTAGGTGCTGTAAGAAAGGGGAAAGCAAGCATGACAAGTAGGAGAATTGAAACGGAGTGGGGGGGGTCCCAAATTAAATAAATTTAGTTCTTCTTGACAGCCACAAAACCAGGTAGGAATACCGCTGACCTATTCCAAGTGATTAACATTTTATTCACAGCACCTCATCTGGTTGGTAGCTATCATAAAATCACTGAGGCATGCACCCCCTGTGTTCAGCTGATTTTCTAGCCCTCTGAGATCTCCTAAAAATGTCTCTTCTGCATCTTTCTGTTCAGCTGCATTTTAAACTGACACCACCTTGCTGTTTTAAAGTTTTACAGACTCCTTTCTACAACCATTTTCTTTTGTTCTTCCTCTTCAAGG
The DNA here is from genome assembly GCF_001952655.1 of Monopterus albus. Taxonomy (NCBI): domain Eukaryota; kingdom Metazoa; phylum Chordata; class Actinopteri; order Synbranchiformes; family Synbranchidae; genus Monopterus; species Monopterus albus. The sequence goes on from NW_018128153.1 coordinate 449,039, forward strand.
TAAAAGATCCTGGAACTCATAGGCTCCATCAGCATGTCAGAGGGCAGAGAGGAGGACACTGTAAAGAAAAGACAGTCTCATTATAATAAAGAGGATGGAGGTTTAAGGAGAATTGGGTGTTGGATAAGACCTACAAGGGTTCTGGGTGGATCAGTATGGACCTACCTACCTGTTGTGCCCTTCAGTGAACAAAGAAGAGGATGTTCTGGTGCATCACATGCATCTACTAAATGTCCATTGAGCCTGTTTTGGCTTTGAAGACTTGTCATTTATCATAACAGTTATTGCATGTTGGCTTTTTGTTGATTGCTTTAAGAAAAACATGACGGTGATAACAGAATCTATGCACAGAAATAAATTATTGTATTGAGAGACCACAGATACAGTCAAATGTTTTATTCAGGATTAAGTGGCCCTCTTATTAGTCCTTTGTTCTGTATAGTTTGTGTTTTCATGAATGCTTGAATTTCTCCTGCAATCCTCAGCACTGTCAGTCCTTAGAAAGTGAGTATCATCATGACTACATTTACCTTTGGGTGTAAGGTGGGACAGTGTAGAAGTGTCTGCAGTGAATAGTCGGTGTCCACTCTCTGATTGAGGATTAAGCTGTGGAAAGGTCAGGCTTTCCTGAACCATGAACACTGACAACTCTGATCTGTCCCTGTTTAACCCTTCACACTATAATAGAGAAATGACTTGGGAGTTCTGAACCATAATTACATTTTGTAGATAGACAAATGAAATGAACAAATAAATATGTCAAAGATACTATACAGCAATAATAAAACTGGTGTGGAAAAAGCCGGTTTCATAGAAGTCACTAAACAAATAGTACTCAGAATGCTTAATATCTGTATTGTTCACCTTTATTTAGAAATGGTAACATGCAACCCAATACACCACTAAATTACCTCCAACCAAGTCTGAACATTATAAACACACATGTAAGATTATTGCAGAGCTGATCTATTCGATTATGCGGATTTGCATAGCTGTAATTAATGGCCTACATTTTTACTTTTAAATAAATAAATCTATCAGCGTTATTCTCAGACTGGTCTTCTGTGCATATTCTTTGTAACACGAGCTGACTTGTCTTGTTTGGACCAGTGTGGTAGCGTTTTCTGTTTTGTATAAGATGGATCATTACTAAAATAACCGGCTTCCAGAATTAAGAAGTGATCTTGGTGGTGGGAAAGGGGATTTTTATTTCATTACAGACAATACAACATACTTCAGATTTTCACTTATACAGTGACAGTAGTCGGTGGCAAATAAAGCTTTGTCCAATTAGATACACAAAAGCAGGAGAATTCAGAATCAACATGAATTAATCAAGCATTCCACTTCATGTTAATCTATGGTTTGATCAGTTGCCAAAACTACCTTGACTCCTGAGACTGAAGTATCTCTTCAGTATATCCAAAAACACTGAAGCATTTTGACACATCACAATGACACCAGAAGAATGAAATACTCATGTATGTCAGGCAGCCCCCATGTTAGCCATCCATATGCAATGCACTGTTGCCATCAGAATGCAACATGAACCCGAGACTCTCAAATACACAACACATCATCACCTAGGTCGTCACATCTGTGATCAAACAACCACACTACAGCCGTTGTCCTGTTCCTGGAATGAGCTTTGCTAGAAGAGGAATACTGCACATTCAGCAAAGTTAATGAAATGTCTTTACTTTGTAAGGATAAATATAAACTTCAACCGCAAAAAAAGTGCAATTATACTGCATAGAGCGCGCACAGCACAAAATATTTCTCATGTATGCGGCTATGCACTACTGGGAACCGATTCCCAACACACAGTATGAATAATGAGTATAGGTACAGTGACTGTGGATGTTGCTACATCCATAGCAAACATACAGTATAAACAAAAGCAGAGGTGTTGAAGGACCTACCTATTACTAACTAGTTAGTCCAAGTAGTTCATAATAAACCACGACACTCAGACATATTTAGTCCATGTAGATGAAGTAGATGCCTGTTATGAGTATGCAGACAAATTATTAATGTTACAGAAAGACAATTTCCTTAAAAAACTACCAACACCTTTGTTAGCACTTCCTACTAGCAGTGCATTCATCTATAGCTAATAAATCAAATGAAGACAGGACTCTCAGCTATACTCCACCAACACCCCACCACCTAGCAAAGGTTATGAGAATTGTTCTTCGAACCGTAAGTAGTCATTTCAAACACCCAACCATGGAGGAGTCCTTGGCAGCTAAAAGTCTGCTAGTCCTCAGAAAACAGGACGTGATGGAGGGACAAAGAGCAGCTTATTGTGTGCATGTGTTTTGAGAAGTTAGAGTAGCTTTAAGCCAAACATTTAAATTAAAACCAGCCAGTATTTTTTTATGACTGCAAGATGACCTCTGAAACAAACATTGTCCATTTGAACATGCATGGTGTATTCACAAATATCTTAAAGCCATAGGTGTGCTATACTTTGGGGGAAAAAAAAAGCTTTTGTTTCCTATCACCCGTCTCACAGTGAATGTACGTTTTTAGAAATATTTGAGGCCAAGTATGAATCATGACGTGATAATGGAGTTTCAAAAAGAACATTACTGCAGTGCTGTGTTTTTACATTAAATTTAGAACAGTCAATGGGTAGAAGCTAAACTAATACTGCACATAGATACTATTTCTAAGTTTACATTTACAAATAAATGACCTGTTATACCCAAATTGTTCACTGCTTCCTCTCCCTAGTCAAATTAAGATATTTCAATGCAAAAACACAAACACTTCATTAAAAATCAACACAGAAGTCTGTCCAGCATAAAACCTACTGTGTTAGTCCACCCATGCATTACCTATTCGTAGTATATCCGCATGTTTTAGTAAGCTCATAATACATAGTTCATTATCAGCCAATGTGGTGCTGCATGGCCAAATAAATTAAATAAAAGAACTGTACAAAAAGTCACTACACTCAATCTATCTGACAATTACATTTAAAACTGGGGGAAAATGTAATTGTACAGCAAATTAGTTATTCATACTGTGTTTCCATGACAAAAAGGTGACAGACATGACAGAAGGTGCTGCGATAGACCCTGAATGCATGGGGGGGACATTACAAAGGAGGTAGAGAAATAAAACAATTTTGAGGAGAAATTGGTGTAATGGATGCATGGAGTTGTCCTAATGTCTATCAATGGAATTCCATCTTATTTCCTGTCAGTTTCCATCATTAGCAAATGTGTAACAATAAATAAATCTGGATCCCTTAAAAATGTTTGTATGAAACTCTGAAGTGGTCTACAGCTTGTGGGAAATGTGTAGATTTCTACTTCCTCTCTCCCTCAAAGCAGAAGAATGACAGGCTAAAGACCGGATCACATCAGATACCATGCGGCCAATCCAGCCAGAGCAGCAAACCAGGTAGCAAACAGGACCTGTCCTGTTGGGTGTCGGAGTACGGCCATGGCGAGCTGACAGGCATATGCTGTTCCACCTGACGCCGCTGGGAGCACAAAAACAGTAAACAAGCATAAAAAAGATCCTCCTAAAAATGTCATTTACAATGGCATCATACAGAGAGATGTTAAAAATTAACAATAATAATAATAATCGTACCCATTTTGGCAGCATAGTAGGGACATTTGCTGATGTCTCCCCCCATGGCCCCATGGACAGGCATGCCAGCATCTAAAACATCCTCCTGGATGGTTTTGCCGATCTCTTCCAACTCCTCAAACACCTGCCAGCACAAACATATATGAGATTATAGAGCTTGCTGTAAAAACTTTATTCTAAAAACTGTTTATGGATATTATATCCTGACAAGCAGCAGCAGAAAGTAAAGGCTTCTCTAATCATCCATGTTTCAGATCAAAACCTGATGGTGTCAAATCTGGGTCTGACATATAAGGAGTGGAGACAGAGGAACAAAAGAGAGAGGAAACAGCGCACAGATGATGAAGAGAATAAGGGAGGGGAGGAAGAGAAGAATGAAGGCTGCTCAGTGCAAAACAGAGGGAGGAGGACAAGACTGAGAATGAGCAGAAAAGTCATCTTGAAAGACAGAGAGGAAAGAAGTGAGGGGCTGGGCAAGGCCAAGAGCACAAGGTAACTATTTCTTCACTTCCACCACCTACAAGGAACAGATCCACTCACTAGTGTTTGCAAAAACAGAATTATTCTTCTCTCTAGTTCTCCACCCTCCTTTCCTTCGCCATCTCCTCTCACCTCCATGTTGAAGTGGAAGGCCTTGACAGCCTCATCCACCAGCCTTTTCTTTGTTTCCATGTCCAGTTCCAGCTCATTCATCCGACTGCGGTACAGCTGCTTGAAAGCTTTGGCACTATGGATGGCACCAAAATGATAGAACTCCAAGCCCTCTCCTGTGGGAAGAAGCTTCAAGGCTCTCTGCGCCACCTTCTTCAGCACCTGGCCACCAGAGAGGTCCCCCATGTAGCGGGTGTAGGCGTGGGCCACTAGCAACACTGGGTCCTCCTGCCCTACTTGGTGGATACGATCCACATAGCGTTGAGTGGCCTGGGAGCAGCTGACCTGGCTCTGCCATTCTGGACCATAAAAATACTTGAGATCACGAGCCAGAGCTTCATGGCGGTGCAGCTCTGCAGGAAAATAAAGTGGGGCAAAGTCGGGGTGGTCCTTGTTTCTTTCAATCTCCTCCTCCATGGCTGTGTAAGTGTAGTAGAGTGCCACGGCACCAAGCTGGGGAAGTAAGAAAGAACATGTTTGAAATCTAGGTTGTTTCCTTGTTCAAGTTTTTTCTGCTTCTATTTCACCTAGATGTATATTTAATTTATTTACATTTTTTTATTTAATTAAGCATTCTATAACATTAAATTCTAACAGTTTCTCCCTAAATTCCTTCAAACTGACCTTGAAGAGCTCTTTGCGAATGCGGCCCCTAAGAAAGTCCTTCACAAACTGGGTGTTCTCAGCCTTTTCATGAACCTCCTTGGTTCCTTATAGTAATTATATTTCACACTGTCCACTCTTTGAAGGAAAACATGCTACAGTATTACTGGGAGATCTACCTGAGAGTGTCCTCTTTCTCCTCATACACAGGTCCTTCTCCATTTGGCACACTTTCTGTGGTCTCCATCTTCTCTGCTGACATTAGTGCTGTGTTCTTGTCTGCCAGTTGGTTCACCATAAAAATCAGTAGAAGACATCATAGTAGCATTATATTCACATTAGAATCATATGGTATCAGTCATATTTAAGTTTCATCACTTTGCACTTATGTTAGTGAATCTTGAAAACATTTTATTACATCTTTAGGTAGGTTGGTGCAGTTTTTGATCAAGGAATACAAAAATGCCTTGTATGAGATTGCGTAATTTAGCATATGACCTTGTTTCCTTTAGCTACTGCTGCTTAAACCTGTCACCTGAGCCCTGACTGCATATCTGTTTTTCCAGAATAAAACAGAGAACAATGTTGGGCTCCAGCGTTCTCTGTAGTTCTAGAGGTCTGCAAATAGTGTTGTACAGCAAAAAAGACAACAAATAGTAGCAACAAAAAAGCTACATACTACATTATTACACCTTGTCCAGCATCAGGGTGGAAAGCTACAAAATGTACCAGAGATCAAACACAATCACAGTAAACTGCCATAACATCCACATTAAGGCTGTTAACAATGTTCCACCTACTTTCTCTGCATAATTACCAACACCACAGTCATTTAAATATTCCCTTTTGATAGTAAGATATTTAAAAGTTTATAGCCATGAGTAACAGTAAGACAAGAGGCCTACATTCAATAACAGTATCTATTAAGCCTTACCCAAGAGGTAGCAGTGGTCTGATGAGGAAATGGGGGCGCTGATACCACCCCAGTCCTATTCACTGTAGCTATTATCCCAGAGATGATGTTGGTCAAAGGAAAGTTGACTTCTGCCTGCTGATTCGGGAGCTTGAAGTCTTTGACCTAATTTCTCTGAAAGAGAGATAATGCGATGTAAGAGTGAAAGATGATACAATCTAGCAGGGTCTGGCGTGGTTTACATAGGAAAGGCTGCTTTAAACAGCATCCAGGCTTGAAATACAGTAACGCAGCCAACCAAAAAGCTCTTAAATAAAACAACACAGGCCTTCTGGCGTTTACCAGGAGTCTCAACGAATAACTCGTAGACAGAGCTAACTAGTGTTGCTAATGAGTTAACTAGGTGATTTGATTCAGTTTAATCTTCTCGCTCACATCAGAAACCATAATCTCATACCACCTTTCGCCGAGATACGAATAAACGTTTTGACTGTTACACCTGACGGTCCTCTAACTTGCTAAGAAAATCATTTCAACAACAGCTAACTTGAGCTAACAGCCAACTAGCTTTTTAACAATAAAAAACCTCGTATGGAATTTGATGAATATCCTTATATTAAACTACAAGATCAATGCGTTTATTCGCTTATTAAATTCATCTTAATGTTTCTGGATTAGAATGTTTTGGTATTATACTGACATTACGTAAAACTAATGTTGACGCCACGACTGCGCAGTACGCTCCGTTAAACTACAAATCAGGCGAAAGACCCACCGCGGAAGTGGGCACCGGCTCTAGCTCCGCCCCCACCCACTGTCCGCTCGCAGTCACGTGGTTATCTACCGAAAGCAAGAGTGTACATTTTGACAAAGATTTTGAGGCAAAAGGTCAAAATTATGGGATAGAGACAGCATTCAAAGGGTACTAACCTCCGCCAAGGCAGATTAGTTTCCCTATAATGACATTACACTTAAAAGCAATATTACCATGATAGTTTGACCCTTACAAAATAATTAATTTCAGAGGTGTTCATAAATATAAAATAAATATAGAAACACCTCAGAATATAATAATAATAATAATAAACATATAATTGAATTTATACATTTATGACAATTTCACCAAAAACCGAAACATTTTGAGTTTCATAAACACAGATTTTAAGGCAGAGGTGTTGCACTGAGTGCATACAAATGTACAGGTGTACCTAATAAAGTGGCCAGTGACTGTACAGTTCTTCAGAAATTTTAGGAGGCACCACTATGGAGTCAACTTGTAAGACTCAGTGTCATATCAGCCTGTGTTTATTAGGTTTGAATACTTGCCTTTTCTACATTCTTACTTTAAGACTTATTTGCTGCCAAGAAAAACAATAAGATAAAACTTGTTTTTTCAAGAAGGGGTTGATTTATCAGGTCCTAGGAACTGGGGAGGTAAACTGAAAAGTGTGGCATTTTGAATACACAACAAAATATCCAATCAGTCAAGCCTGCTGAAAGATCTAAGAAATACTGTATGTAGACTGAAGGGTTCTGTTTTGGGACCTAAATTATTTATACTATATATTAATGATATATGTAAGGTTTCTGATTTAGTGAAAGTGGTTTTGTTTGCTGATGACACTACCATATGGGCATCGGGTGAAAACCTACAGCAACTCTCTGGATGGGTTACACAGGAACTTGAGAAGATAAAGAAATGGTGTGACAGTAATATAGTATCTCTGAATTTGGATAAAACTAAATTTATGGTATTTGGGAATCGCAGACTAGACAATGAACTTCAATTGCAAATTGGGGGAGCTAATAT
>NW_018128153.1:458277-474785 GCF_001952655.1 Monopterus albus
AAGTTCACTTCAACCATTGTATATATTACAAAAAAGAGCGATAAGAATTGTGCATAAGATGGGGTATAGGGATCACACCATTGGAGCTTTCATACAGTCTAAATTGTTAAAACTTTTCGATTTAGTGGGATATAAGACTGCAGTGTTTATGTATAAAGCCAGGAACAATTTATTACCTGCTGGAATTCAAAAACTATTTAATGAAAGGGAAGGGGGATACAATTTAAGGGGTCAGTTAAATTTAAAAATTCATGCTATACGTACAACCAAAAAAGATTTTGTATTTCTATAAGTGGGGTAAAACTGGAATAATTTAAGTGTAGACATAAAAAATAGTAATAGAATTGATGAGTTTAAACATAAATATAAAGGTATGTGTCAATCAAGATATATGCAAGAACAGGCTTAATGATTAATTACATGAACAATTGTGGGTGTGGTGTACATTTTATAATAATTCTTTTGTATATTAATTGTGTGATGTAAGAATGTTAACACTATTATAATCTTTTTTAGTATAATATGTGTGTGGGTAGAAGTGAATCATTTACTGCTTGTAAACCAATGATGGTAAGATGATGTCATGGGGTAGGACTGGATAAGTCTGACTTCTTCCTACTCCATTCAAGCATGTACTAGGTATAAGCACATTGATATTGGATTATGTGTAAAATTATATGTGTTGTCATATCAACTGTTTTACATGCTTGAAAGAATAAATCAAATCAAATCAAAAGATGTGCGATTTGGAGAGGTGAAAGGGGCTGTACTGGGGTAGGGCACATATTGTAATGGACTGCCCACTATCTTCATCAATAAATGAATGTACTGTGTAATAATTACAATGAGTGCTTCCAGATTAACAGGTATTTGTCTAGAGTTAGCCCCCAAAACAGAGGAAACCAAACATTATCTTCCTTTCCATAGTTGAAGTGTAACATGTCAGTCTCTCTTGGACAACAAAATAAGTTTTCCCATGTTCACAGCATGCCTGTGGAATATTCCGCCAAATACAGATCATAGTTTACTAACGATTTTGCAAGTGTTTTGTGTACAAATTATTCATGCATGCTGGTCATAAATTATTTATCAGGTGGATGGGGTTTGTTTTGCTGAGCAGATTTGTCCATAAGTGTATGAAGGAAAATAATGTGTGTGTGTGTGTGTGTGTGTGTATGTGTGTGTGTGTGTTCGTGTGTATATTCACATGGAGAACGAAAGAGACCATATGTGACACAAAGTGTAATGTATGTGTGTGAATGTCAGAGCCTTATATTAGCATGGCAGCCAGCTGCAGTGTCAGATGTTCAGTTGGCAGGGCAGCTGAGTGCCCAATCCTCGCGTTGTTACTAAGGCACAGGAGGATGGTGCGGGAAAAGATGAGTTAACAAGATGATTCACTTCCCATCAAAGGGACCAGAAGGCTGTTACCATTAGATTAAATTGCTTTGGAGAGTGCCTTATGCAGTTCAATAAAAGAAGAGGGGCATTTTGGTGTAAAGACACTACTTCCTCTTGGATGGGAGTTTGTCCATAGATGAAAAACAAAACTAAAACAAAATGTCTGGTTAACAGCTGTTTCCACTGAATGACTGTTTGACTCCTTTCTGCTGCCTTTTCCTGGTCTCTCTGCTAATTCAGTATGTTGATAGTAAGAACAAAATGATGATGACACATGAGTCAAATTTAAAATAGTCTATTATACTGAAGTTTAAGTCAGTATTGCAGGAGAGCCTTGTGGTTTTGTGTTTAACACCTCTGGCAGTTTAAGTAAATCCAAAGATCCAAAGAATCATGCAAGGAAACATGCAGTTAATGCTGTTAGTAATGTCTTTTCATTAAAATTAAACTTGACGCCTTTTGATAATGGTTCTTTTGATAATGGTTCTTTTGATAATCTATTTTGATGACTCACCTAAATGCAGTAATTTCATTCAGTCTTATTGTTTTGAAGCAGCCTAAGGAGAATAGGTCTGTGGTTAATTTACAGTAGAAAGCAACACTGAAAATTCAGCCTGCCTCAGTGGTGCTTCTGTAAAGACCACTCCTGATGAGTTTATAAATCACATAGTTTTCATTGGGAATGTGGGATACAACAACATACACTGCAAATTGTAGGCCTACAGTATGCTGGCTGTGTATGAACTGATTAGCGCTGAGGCCTGGATGTTTCATTTATCCTAGTTGTATGTTACATTATGCAACATATCAAAAACAAATTAGCAAAGAGCTATTCATATCCTGCCTCTTTCCTCTCCTCTGCAAAATTTTAATAACAGATTTACAAAACTGTAAATGTAATAGGCTACTTAGGAAAATAATAACTACATAGAATTAATGTTAGAAAAATGATAAGCACTGCTCTTGTACTAATCATTTGAAACTGGTAATTCAGATATTAAGACACATTTATATGTTTGGACCTGATTGCAAAAAAGGTTAGATTGAAACATTTTTTGGCATCCTTCTCTATGGTCGTAACAGTGTCAGTGAATTTGAAACATCTTCACATAGTCTATAAATAAGAAATCATGGTAAAATGACCCGTTAAGGTGTGTTGTAGCAACAAGAGCATTGCTGGCAGACAAGAGTCTTCTCGCGAGACCTGAGACTTTGGTTGTTGTGGACATGAAGCTGCAAAGTTTTTGTTTGTGCTTAGCTGGCGTTAGTGTAAAACGTATCATGTGCTTTAATCAACTTATTCACAAACGTTAGACAGGCTTCGTGGCGATGAATACCTTCTTGAACATTTGCACACAGTTTGACTCTTCTTCTGCAAGAAAGGGCATGAGACTTCCGCATCCGTTAATTTTGATTTCGCGGGTCAGCACAAAAGAGCTGGCGTTAAATCGATTTTTTTTGTTTAGAGTTGAGATATTGCACACCATTTTTGACAACTTGTAATTTTCCGTAAACTCATGCCACCATTAATTCGGCGTTTAAACGGATATTTGAACACTTGGTTAATCTGTTTTTGCGTGTTGTCACGACGGGGCAAAAAGTCACCACGGTGCTATATCAAGATACAAGCATGTCACTGTTGTTTGTGGTAGAGCAAGCTATCAAGTCATACAAAGCTGAACAAGCCAAGATTAATGAAACTATTCAACGCTACAGAGAAATATTGCAGACATTGTAAGTAACGTTACTGTACTTCTTAGTTATTAATCCGACTGGTTTAGAGAGCTTTTGTGAACAGTCTCATTTGCGCCGAAAGATAAACTCATTTTAGGTTTACAACTACAAAACAATCATAACAAAGAATAATTATCCATGTAATGTTAGTTAGCGTATAGTTTTGTCATATTCAAACAATGTAACAGTTGCTGATGTTTGCTCTTATGTGCTCTTGGTCCCAGTTTCTATCTCATGTATGGAGTGTGGCCTGATGTAAAGTGGGGCCAGGCAGAAGTTGTTACTGAATTAGTCCAAAGCCCTGCACTTATTTCCATAATTAACCTAGTTCTGAGGTCATTCCTTATGTGGCGCTGTGGCTTAGTTGGTTAAAGCGCCTGTCTAGTAAACAGGAGATCCTGGGTTCGAATCCCAGCAGTGCCTTTTGCTGTACTGAGTGGTTTTATTTACTCTGTTGGAAGTAGCGGGAAACATTTTGTACTACCTTTGGAGACATGCAAGAACACCTTGTACATAAAGACAGTTCACAATAAAACAATATTCATTTTCCTGTAATCTTTTGGCACTTTTGCTTGAATAATTACTGTAAATGATAGCTCAATTATCAAAGTAGTTGGTAACGTGTTTTACCATTACACAGTTACACCCACCAGAAGTCACTGAAATGATTATTTTGTTAGCTTTATAACTGTTTATATGATGTGTTTATATTCAAGAAATAGTACGGGCCAATATATTGTGACAGGATTAATATCAGCACTAGGCTCAAAAATTCACTATTATTTCAGTGGTAAACTGTATACATCTAGACAGAAAATTTTCATCTCTTAACAGAAAAACCTAACAAAATTGTACTTTCAACTTAATTGCAACTTAAAATTTGCTTGGTAACACCTAAAGTCACATTACGTTTTTTTCTACAGAACACAACCTAAGATGGACTCTGAAGAGCCAGAATGTGCAGCTGCTGCAGGTAATTTCAGATAAATAAAATTATGAAATATAAAAAAACAAACACCTGATGTAACATTTAAAAATAATAATTTCAGCATTTTTGGTTAATGCAGTCAATTAGAGAAAGATGAAGGCAGTCATGTATAATGTTATTATGGTTTTTATTAGTGACAGTTCTCTCTTTCACACCTTTCAGGTCCTATTTAATCGTATGATCTGTAAACTAATTGTGTGTGATCTTAAATCAATATGTGTTAACTGTTCCATGTCGCCAATTTTACCAAGGTTGCTTATGTAAGAGAGGTAATCTATCTAAAGAGACTTGTATCATGCTTGAATGCTGTCTTTAGACACAAGAACCTCAGTGGCAGAGATGGAAGATATAGAGCTGCTTGAGCGAGCACTGGAGAAAGCCCTTCAGGTCCGCACTGGCTCAGCAACCTCTAAAAAAGACCCTGGCAGAAACAAGCAACCCGGACTTCGAAAGGAAGCAGGCACTGCAACAGTCACATCCAAAGATGTAACACAGTCATCTGCAGCATCTAAAGGAAGTCAAACAACCATCCGATCAACCTCAAAGTCTGCCAGTCTTAACAGAAAACAGCACAAAAAGCCTGGGTCATCAGTGCCTTCAGCTAGGTGCAGTTCTGGACAGTCCAAAACCACAAATAATAGAAACATAATCCAGAACCATCCTGTCTCATCAGCTTGGGTTGTGCATCACCAGGCAGCCAACAAATTGCAGCAGACTGGTTCAGCATCTGGCTCTTTTGATCACAGCTCAACCTTGCACTGTAACAACAAGACTGGTAGAAGCAATGTGCAGAGCGTTGATGACCTGGACAAAGCTGCAGCTATTTCCACACTTTCTTCAACTGACACAATGCCATTTTCACACACAGATGAGTCTGGAGCTCACAGTTTACTTCAACACAGTGGGTATGTTTTTACAGAACTGGAATATGACAATAACTCTTCTGTCAGATGGAAGGGGTGAATATATGTTTTCTGTCCTACTGTAATCATTCTGTTTGCCTTTGCTTCATGACAGCATACCTTCTGAGCAGACGGCAAAATGGAAATCTTTACATAGCAAGCAAAACAGGTGGACAAAATCAGATTGTTCATTTTGTGAGAACATTACACTTCATTGCACACTTTTGGCAATAAACCTAATTCTCTTTAATATCCTGAGGTTGTGGGACAAAGTTCTCACCTTACAACGGAAACCTGTGCCTGGGAGGAGTCGCTTCATGGAGAGAATGAGAGCTACGGTATCCTTCCTTTCTCTAGTGAAACCTGTCAAAATGGCTTGGGAAGCCTTAAACAATGTTTTCCATGCTGCGTAATGCTGAACTTGGGAAGATATTTATTTAGAATCCCACTGCTACTGATTGCCAATACCCTGCTATAGGAAATTAACAGAGCATGTTTTGGAACAAATTTGATTTAACACTTTTTTTTCCTCTAAAAATTTTCCATATCCAGTTTGTCATCCATGACCCTGTCCTTCTGACCCCTATAGTTCCCCAAGGATTGGCCATGTGGTAGCCCAGATCAGACCAGGGCTCTGGTTGACAGGCTGACTCACCAAGGCCATGATCTCATCCAGTGCTACCAAACAAACGCGCTTTTGGCCAAGCAGACCCCAGAAGTGGCCACAGAAATGGGTAAAAGCTTGAGCAGAATTACACATGCAAACCCAGTAAATTAGGAGTAAAGGAACAAGGAGAGATGAAGTAGATTGATGACACAAGTGTGTGGGTGAGAAGATGATAATTTGGGAATAAACAGCACAAGGAGTTGGCAAGAAGTGACTGTGTCAGAGCTATATAAACTGATATATTGGTGTTGAGCCTTTCCTCTACCAGTTATGCTGAAGACCCTGGACTATGCATTTGAGATTGTTCTGAAGTTCTTACAGTTAACATGAGACTAATTAGCATAGTGCAATTAAACTAATCATCTTACCTTGCTTCTGCAATTATGTTGCCACTGTAATTCTAGTTTATTCTAGTTTATTATTATTATTATTATTAAATGATTCCAGCCTGACACCTGAAAGACTGCAGATGACAGCAGCAGAGCTCCATGACTTTGCACAGCAATTGAAACAAGGTAGGAATCCAGTTTACCCACCTACCTTTCCAAATGATTCCTTTCTACATTAATTACACATCAACCTCACTTTTGTTATGTGAAATTGTTGATGAGCAGGGGAAAAAAATGATTTATTCTATGGCACAGAGTTACAAAGAGGTGGAGAAATTATGGCCTTGTATTTGACTCTGGTTACCCAGCACTGTTTTAATTAGGATGTCAGGGTGTCATACCTACAGCATGTAGCAGTATAGTTTCTGTGATCCAGTGATAATGAAGCTAAATATTCAGAGATTTTCCATTCACACCACTCAAATATGTAACTGTACCACTGTCAGGAAGGGCATTTTTTTTATGTTTACCAGTTATAGCTCCAGTGTGGTAAAAGTGTGTTGCTAAAGCCAGTGTAAGAGAAGTTTCCAGTGATTTCTGATTTCCTGCTTAGCCTACACACCTCCATCTGGTGTTGTGACCATATGAATTTAATCTAGCATCTCACATCCGAGGTTCAGCAAGTGTGTTATTTCAGTTTTATATTCAAGAGAGGAATTTATTGTGTACTGCATTTTAACAGCACTTGAAAGATGATTGTGAAGAAGCGTGCTTACGGGCCAATGCAGTATCTCCGTCTTGGCATATGGAAAATCAAAACAGAGCTGCAGTGAAGCCTCAGTGCCAGATTAGTACTTTCCTAAGCTTCAACAGATCCTCCTGCCTGTGACGCTTGGGTTTTAAATCTGTCGATCCTGACGTGGCTCGGCAAGGGCCTGGCTATTTAAAGCTGAGGCAGCAGTGTAGAAAAACATTTTAGGGTATGGTTGCTCCCACTCACTCTCTAAAAATAACTATATTTTCCATCAGACTGGGAAGAATGGGATCGATGGAGGCCAGAGGGTGGTTGTCTTTGCCCCACTGGGACAAATTGTGTGTGGGGAAATGGGATGAATGGACCCTTGCCCTTGACGATAACATACACAGCAGAGGCAGAGCTCCGAGAACTGGAGAAGCTGAGAATGCGAGTGGCACTGCTGCATCAAGAGATTTACCTTGAGCGTGTAAGGACCCCCCTTTTAAATTATAAGTATGTCTTATTTGTTCTGTTAAATTAGATAGTTGTTGTTCTGTTAAGTAGTAGTCAGTACCAAGAAGAGTAATATGCTTACAGTCTTTTCTTCTATGTGACAGGTTCTGTTGGACACCCTGTCCCCTCAGCTTTCAGCTATAGTACCTGGTCCTGAATGTCCCAACTCCAGTGTGCTAAGAGGCATGTATTCCCTGCTGAGTGAAGGAGGGGAACGTTTCCCTGCCGTGGTCCTGGATACTGAGCCTGACTGACCACATAACATACATTATTACTCTGAGCTGCCAGTTTATGAGGTTCTCTGTTCTGCCCCATTTATATACATAAGAGAAATAATATAAACACCTTTCATTATAAAGAAAGACCAATACTGTTCTGCCTCTCAATACAACTAGAACATTGTAAAGGTCCCAAAAATGAGATTACTTTCAGGACCATTATATTAGATTGCTTTAGATTAAACAGGGGTTCCTAATAAAGTGGTAGCTCAGAATATGAATCAAGTATCTAGGTGATTATTGTGATGAATATTTTTGTTGACTATACTGACTATACTATAAAAAAAAATCAGGTTTGTGATTATTTTTCTTCTTTACTGTTGTTTCTGAGTGAGAAGTGTTGTACTTATAATAACCCACTGTGAAAATCACATATCTCCAAAGCCATAAACTTTTTATGCTGCTAAAAAAGCCTTGATTTCAGTTTTGTGACTGAATATTTCAGATAATCCAGTAGGTTTTTTAAAGTAGTTTATTTAGCTCTAGAAGCAGAATGTTTTCAACTCATAAAGGAGCCCTTAACCTCCAGCTTATCGTAAATATTCAAAATTTCAGAAGGCATGCTGTTTCTCAGGAAAACAATGATTTATAAATGTTGACATCTTATATTCCATATACTACATTATATCAGCATGTAGCAAAATTGCAATTGCTCTTATATGTGTCTTAGTATTTCAGCAGGTCAGTGTTTTTTCATGTTTATATATCTGATTTTATTTTTGTATAATTGTACTCCATAAAAGCTATTAACCTAGAATTGTTTTAGATGGAAAATCCTAAAGTGGAGTCACTGATGGGATCTTGCAGTGCAGACTGTGTCAGCAGGTGGCACTCAACTCAAAGAAGTTTGACCACAAACACATTAGCAGGTGACTAATGTTAACTTATAATGTCACTGTTATTACTGTTTCATCAATTGGGATTCAGTCAGTGACCTACAGTTACAAGGAGAAATGAGACAAGTTTCTCAGACAGTACTAGCAGTGCTGCAACCCTGCTGGTCTGTGGATTTAAATAATGTTACAGAAAAATGGAGGTGGTTCATTCAATTTTAATCCTGTATTTCACTGAAAACAGTAGGGAAGACCTGACATCATGCTCATCTATCTGGCAAATCAGAGCTTAAGAAAAGCTCACAGTGTGATTGTTCACTATGAGGTGGACCTGCAACCTTTTCACGTCAGTGTGGGTCATGTCAGCCATGGCCTACCGTACCGCCTATTGTTTGATTTCCATGCTCTTATAACCTTTCTTATGTGGTCAGAGAAAATTGGGAGTTGTGCTTTTGCCAAAAATTAAAAGATGCAGGAGGGCTTGGAGAGGCCTAAAAGGCTCGTGCCCACAGATGACGTGTGGATGGCACGGGCTGTGGCAGACGGGGCAACAGGTGGCGCTGGGTTTACACAGCAGGTCGTGGGTGTTTGAGCCCTGTTGCACCAACCCTCAAGTACACACACACAGGGACATGTACACCCGAAGGCGGCTGAGTCACAAAGACGATGCACTTTGTGGCCTGGTTCGCTGCATGCCTCAAGCTGAAAATGGCATGTTTCCGTGAGGAGAGGAATAAAAAGGGGATTACAACAGAGAAAGGACTGTTTCAACCTCACATGGTTACCTGTAGCTCAAAGAACAGCACAATAATTCAAGCAACTCCTCCTGGCTTAAATGAGTAATACACCTCCATGTTTGCAAGGCCTCCTCTGTTCTAGCACCACAAGTGTTTCACCGCTTGTGGACTGCAGCCAAGTCATCTGTATGGAACTGTAGCAGCGTGCTGCAGGCTTCTGCTCTGCTCATACAGTCATGGATCAGTGTGTGTGAAAGAAGTAAAGGAGGAGGCAGGGAAGCAGTGCTAAGAACACGTCAACACAACACAGGTCCCAGTGGGAGTGGTGCCTACGCAACTCATCCTTCCTGTGACCTGCATACATCAGCTGCTAGCTGGCTCTGGCTGTCACCAGCAGAGCTTTTCCACTCCCACCCCTGCCCAGGTTAGCCATGTCTCACGCCTTTGTCCCGTATTTCTCACACTTCTTTTTGTCACACAGTGGAAGAGTCAGTGAAATTTTAGTTTCCATGGAGGAAGCTTCATTTTCTTTCCCATGTCTGCACTGCTGTATGGCACATATACTCTCATACAGACATGGGCAAAGTTGAATGGATTCTTCATTATCATACACATTCCTTCCTACTTGTTCACTTTTTTAGCCTTAGTGTAACACTGGAGTCTGAGTACAGATCCACAGAAACTGAACAGTGCTACCAAGAATCTGCCTCTCTCCTTCAGTGCTCATTTACTATTGAACATCTCTTTTTTCTCGCAGCCCCGCCCCTCACAGAGCCATTCTCCACTTCTCCTGTTTTACATGTGTTTAGTTGCCCATTAAGCTACAGTAGAGGATTGTTAAGGCAATGTGGTCATCATTTAGGCTGCATTAGGGTTTATTATTTGATTTTCCCCATGATTCGGCCAGTCCATGCCAGCCTTATCTGTCCAATTACTGTTTTTTGTCAAAGCAAAGAATACAGTGTCTTAACTATTGAGCAGTTGTCCAGAGCAGACAGAGCCATGAGAACATTAGGTGTATCTTAATCTTTTGGGCCTTAAACAGTAAGAATACTTTGGTCTAACTATAAGTGGAAATCTTGTTGCTAAGCAGAAGTCATTCTAAATGCATAGAGGTGATTTTAAAACCCATAATTATAGTTTACTCGATGTGTTTTCTTGCACCCGCATCTCTACTCTTTTGATACCCAGGATGTCATGATGTTTTTGTGTATGCAGAGTTTCAAAAGATGAATTTTCAGACCTCTATTGAGATCATATTATTTTGGGGACATACAGTAGCTTTCATGCTTCTCAGACGCCTGTTGTCCCAGCACAGATGTACAACTCTAAATACAGTTGAAATCTCAGTTTGTAACCCCTATAAATGTATTCCAAAGCCATTCTGCATCAAATTGCCACTATCAATATTGAGTTCACAGTTTTACATTTTCAAACGAACCTGGGAAGGAAAAATAATATAAAATGTTGCCTTAGTATTTCCAGTAAAGCCTAAAGATAAAAACAGACATTTACACACATTATCCTACATGGAGGAGTAAGAATAGCACACTTACAGGAAGAGAACGGGCTGAGTTGATTTTCTTTTTGCAGAAGAGCGAGACAAGTATACTTGGGGGTTAACCACTTCTGGGATGCCTTCCATTCATAGAGGACTTGGCACCAGTATTGTGTGTGGGTGGGAAATGAGTGGGGGCTGCCGGTGTTTCTGTCACGTGTGGGCATGCTCATTAGTGTATTTACACTTTCATTGCAGAGGCGCTTTATATTCAGTGTCCTCCTCCGCCTCTTCAGTTGTCTGCTTGCACATGAAAGGAGGACTGTGTAGGTAGTAGTATGATTTCTGTTTGATGTTGCTTTCCACGCAAGACCTGGTGGGGTGTAATGGGAGCACCATTATCGTACAGTTGCCATTTGGAGGGGACATACTTGTGATGTTGAAGTGTGTAGTGAGATACCCCTTTCCCCCATCAAGTAGGCCTATATGGAAAAATAACTTTCCAATTTCCAGTCCATATGATAAGGGATTCCCCTTTGCCTCTGATTTCCAGTCTCCACTACAGTACGTTTCTACTGTATTCCCCAGGAGAGGCTTTTATACTGCAGGAAAGCATAAAATAAAGGCTGCAGTTGAGAGGCACTGACTGGGAGATGAAGAAAAGTGGGAGTACTTAACTCCACCCCCTTCCTGTTTTATCAACCCCAATTGTCCCTGCTTTCATGTTTGAAGTCACACAAGAGAAGTCCAATCAGTGCGCTTGGACTTCCTCGGTTCTCTTCCCCAGCTCCTCCCCTTCCCTGAGTCCCTTATATATTCCCAGTCACTACGTTCAGCAGAGTGTACAATGTGCTGCCAGAGAGCCAGCAGGCAGTGGACAGAAAAACAGCCAGACAGGGAGGGAGAGGAGGGGAACGTGTGAGTGGATTTTAGCGCTGACTTAGAAGCCTTCATCTTACACGCTCCGGTCATTTCTCTGGTCTCATGCAGACCTCCTTCTCCTTTCACTCTCTTTTTGCCCTTCTCTGGATCTTTCTGTTTCTCCAGACCAGAGCTGATTACAAACAGGATCCGTGAGGCTTCACTGCAGCTGGGTTTCAACATCCAACAGCCTACGCCATCAGGATGGGCTGTACAACGGGTCATCTGGCTTGTCAACCTCAGCCGCACACTAACTTGGTGCAGGAGGGTCAGAACCTGGAGGATGGTGGTGCCAAAGTCCCTGAGGTGATCTCATCTCTGGAGCGTCTGTCCCAGGCCACTGGAGGCATGGAAAAGTCCTGGTACCGCTGCATCTTTCCATTTGGAATAATTTCTTTGGTGATTGGGGTAGCAGGAACAGGGGTGACCTACACCTATAATGACTTGCCTCAGGCTAAAGTGGTGTCAGTGGTGTTACTTGTCATGGGTCTTTTGCTGTTGCTGATGGCAACTGCCTGTTGGACTGTCCACAAGAAGAAGAGAAGGAAAAAGAAAGAGGGAGGTTCCTTCACCTCTGAGCAGTGTCCCCTGTGAAGCATGTGGGAAAACAGTTATAGGAATTTGAAAAGAGAGACATACCCAGTGCTGGGAACTCCCTGGGTTGGCTAAAGCAGTTTCTACATAACCTTCTCCCAGCGCCAAATCCCCCCAATTCTTTACCACAGAGTTTGGCTCAGCTCATACTGGAGGGAACATGGGCTGAGGAATCATAGAGAATAGAAGGACAGATAGACAGGACACTGAGGATCTGTTTAGTCTGTAAGGTCTGGACCATTTTGAATTGGCAAGGAGGGATCATCAGTGCCTCATGCTCTTTTATCAGCAGGCGTCCACTGTCAAAACACCCTGAGAAGAGACATACACAAATATGCAATGCACACCGCATGTATATTTACAGGCATGGATATATGGCCCTCACAGTTCTTGCTCACATATGCATTAGCAGTCACAGTGGGAGCTTGCGCAGACACCAAACACACTGTGTGGAGCTGCTGTTGCAGTCAGTGCTGGCGTCACTAGGCATGTCAGTCACAGCATTCCTCCTTCCAGGACAGGTGACTCTCCAAGAGGCCAGAAGTGGGCCAAAGACAGTAACCTGATACCCAGCTGAAAAAGCAGCGCACCCGCGTCAGCAGCTAGCGTCATTCATTTGTCCTGTGACACCGCAGCAATGTGTTGGGGGCTTTTTTTATGCAATGAGAGAGTGGAACTTGAATCCAGCAGGATCTTAGAGGCATCTATGTGGACGATGAGCTGGAGAGGGCAGGGGATCTACTGGAGAAGTGGAAGTTGTTTGTGCTCAAATCAAGATTTTACTGAACTGAAAGACCATTGGACCTTGGTCTTCACTACTATGGAAGAAAAGATTTGCACATATGACCATGTCCATGGCCAAGCAAGAGAAATTCTAGTAAAGCATCATATTCTAAACAGCCTTTTGTAGCTTCAGTTTCACATTACAAAGGAGTGGGGCACTGACATTTTGACTGTCTGATTGCCTTCCTGTTGATGTGCAAGCATCCAGACTTGTGTTTTCGTGGGGCACCCTGATTCTACCCTAGGCAGGCCAGGATTATTGAATGACACTGCCTGAGGGGATTTGCCACTGCAGGGACACTTTGGCTGATCCTGCTGCCATATGCACCCCCTAATGGTGCCTTGAGCAAGCACTCATGGAAAAAGGCTTTCTCGCATGCCCCTGTTTCCATCTGAACTCCTGAGATTTTACCCCATTCTATCCTTCTTAACCACAACAGGACTCTCCTCATCCATCGCATATGCCTTCCTTCATTCTACAACCTTAGTTTCCCTAGTTGATTCCCACTCATTTGCTCATATTGATACGTATAGCCCAGGAGGAAGTGTGTACAGTCTTTTGATACACAAATTAAGACACACAAATACATCTAAATGTAAGCCCCATAGTCCAGAGATATTTGTCTTTGTCTCTGTGTTCAAAGAAAGTGGATTATTTTCTCTCATAGTGAAAAGAGTATTGACTGAGAATGAGTGGCAAATTTTCTCAGTCTGAAAATACAAGGCTGTACTCTAGTGAATACTGATTTATGTTTGTGCTCTAGGTGACTCTGGGATTTCCCTTTCCTATGCTTTTTCTTTCAGAAAGTCGATGAATGTAACTGCGCTCAAGTCTACATCCGTGAATAGGTGCTTTCTTTTGGTGCCCCCTCACAGGATAAGACTCACAATAGCATTTCATTCTGGTCTTAAATATATTTGTTTCTCATGGTGGTGCAGTGATTGGCACTGCTGCCTCACAGCAAGAAGGTTCTGGGTTCGAGCCCCGGCTAACCCGGCACCTTTCTGTGCAGAGTTTGCATGTTCTCCCTGTGCCTGCTTGGGTACTCTGGATTCCTCCCACAGTCCAAAGATGTGCAGCTTAGGTTGATTGGTGACTCTAAATTCCCCGTAGGAGTGAGTGTGTGTGTTCGTCTGTCTCTATGTGTCAGCCCTGTGATAGACCCTGTCCAGGGTGTACCCTGCCTTTCGCCCAGTGTCATCTGGCATTGGCTCCAGCCCCCCCACGACCCTCTTTAGGATAAGCAGTATAGATAATGGATGGATATTTCTGTCTTTGAATACAGCCTAGATAGAAAATACAAATCATGGAAGGAGGAAGTGCAATTTACAAAAATGTAGAAACGGAAAAGAGTCTAAACTGTTTGCCTCCATGTGACTGTGTGCAAGCACAGTGTCGTGTACCTATGAGAAATATCATAAATTGCTGTTGCATCTGTTCTGACTGCCAAATTAGTGATGAGTGTTGAGTAAAATGTGTCTATGCAAAGACCATCCTGAAGGGCAGGTTGCCAATCACAAGGCTGCAGTTGCTCACCTACTTCAATAGACATGTGATGATCAGTCCTTTATGACACATTTCTTGAAGCTCAGAGTGCATTAAGATGTTATGTTGCAACACTGACTGTCAGTCAAAATGGAAGGTAGCGAAGCAGAACAAAACACAGAGATAATGGTGGTGGTGGGGGGGGGACAAAACCTGGGAAGTCATTCTTTTCAATTTTATGTGGAGGTAGGAAGCTACTAGAGACGCTATCCAGACCGAGCAGGATTATTCTTAGAAAATATGATGCAGTACTGGCAGCAGCAGGGAAAAATCACAAGTTAATTGGAGTGGAGTAAGTGTTCTCTGAACTTTATTTTTTGACAGCAAAAGAACTAACATTGATCAGTTTATATTTGCAGACATCTGTATGCTGTATGGCCACATCAGCCCTTAGTTTCTTACAAGGTAAATCACAGGAAATGGTCACAGGAAATGGTCATAAAGAGAATTTATGAGAATTTTTTTTTAGCTTAGTGCAGTGTTATCCTCAAAGAGTGAGATAAAAAAAGAAGCCTGGGTTATGACAATGGCAATGTCTGTCTGTCCCTGCTACTGTAACTACAGATCTGTTCATTTGGGTTAATGTATGCTCTTATCAGAGGACATTAGAAAGGTAGGATGGTAGTCCATGGGTCTTAAACATATATAATAGATGCAGAATTGAACCATGATCAACACTGTTCAGTTATTGATTAGATCATTGACTGTGCATACAGGCATACAGAAGCGTCGTGAGAATATACTGTCCTTGGTTGATGTTGCTTCTGTTTAAGCTGCCTAGCCACATGTATGTCGTGTTTTCCCTCAAAGACATTTTGTGGAGGTAATCAGGAGGCGAGGAGAGACAAAGAGAATGAGAGTGTGAGAAACAGAGCTAGCAAAAAAACAAGTGAGGTACACACACTGCCCTCAAATTTGACTTGTGTATTAATGCGATTTTTGCATGTATAGTACACATTTCCTATGTAGTACGTTACATAATTGTGCTTGCTAATTTTCAGACTCTATTGTACCAGCGTGTTGACACTAAAATTGATGGCAGGAGACCAGATGTTGTTTGTTAGAGATGTGAAGTGATTTTCCATCTGCCTTTAATAAATAAAAGGGAAAAGCTACCTCGCTCTGCTGCGGGGAAACATGTCCCTCACCCAGTAGACAGCCATACTGACTGTCTATGCTCATGGTCACTTCAGTGAGTGACACAAAATATATATGTTTGTGTGCCCTCAAATATTTGGTGCTGTATATATGACTATTTTATACTGTATATTTCTACTTATATGTACATTTAATTTGTTGCATTGAATAAATGTTATGTGAACACCTTGTTTCTAGCTTGAGAAGAAATTTCTGCATTTATTAAAATATAATTTTTTATCATACTGCTACTTTACCTTTGGAGGTTAATCAAAATCATCCAAAGAGTAGAGGCAATAAACATTATTCCCAGATATGGAAAAGCCTCTGGACAGGGCTGAAAATACAGAAGACAGAAAAGGAGTTGATAGTGAAGTAAAATTTCTATGCTGCATATAGACACGTTGCCATGTGCTGCCCTGCCAGCTTGGATGACTTGGTCAGATACAGAGACATGTGGGATCCTTTGGTTGTTATGAAAACAGACTGGTGTCAACCAGAGTCAGTGCTACCAACTAGAATAAATGACACCCCCTACTGGCAATTGAATAGAATAGGCAAACTACCCTGGCAGTAACAAAACATTCTGCATGTTATTGTTAGGTATTTTTAGTCAGATAGATATTGGATAGATACTTTATGTATTAGAAATGTTTAGTGGAGATAGGATGTCTAGTTAGACTGTTAAATGCTTAGGCATGCTCATGAGTTTCTACAGGGTACATCTGGTCAAGGATAACTAGAGAGAAGAGTTGATGACTGTCAGCAGACAGGATGTTTAATATTATTATTATGACGTGTATAACTGTAGCCTTAGCCATAATATGTTCTTATGTTTAATATCACGACATGTCTAGAGGTCGTGAGAATGTTTTTAGCTACACACCACTTAATCAACAGACACACACACA
>NW_018128153.1:475010-481342 GCF_001952655.1 Monopterus albus
TTTCTGTGTAGTATGGGGCTAGCCCAACCGAGGGGATATAATGTATAGGCCTGGTGGGGTCAGGGTCTTTCATCTTACATCTGCCTGCGTGCAGTTTGGAGGTGCAAGATACCTGAGCGTGTAATGTTAATTTTACCTGTGATCCTTTGAATAAATCAGCACTGTTTTGAAGTTACTTGGACTGTCTCGTCTCTCAGAGTTAGCAATGGTAAGAAGAACCAAAATAGTTCTACAACATTATAAATAAAAAGGTCTGTGTAAGTGAAACTACTGAAACTGCTAAATTCACCAGGAGACAAGTTTATATTTAAAAAGTATAACTTTAGCCTATTTTATTATTCAGTGGCAACTGTACTGGGAGATAGCTGTGGATGTGGAAGCCAACAGGGACAAAGTGCAGATGAGATGGAAGTGGTCAGTTGAATTGCTATGGTCAACACCAATTACAGGAAACCAGATGGAAGCAATGCACCCACCTCTCAGGCTCCAGTACTTGGCTTCAAAGCAAAGCATTCAGTGTTATTTGGCTTTTATCATACTTTGATTATACAAAACTGACATAAGTTTAAAATGCAAAGTGAGAAGCATGCAACAAGTCTGGATTTGAGCCATATGGGGGCTTGGTGACTCTGCTTATGTTTGATTCAAATTCCTGAACGGCACATCTGGGCAAACAAACAATTCTGTCTGTGTATGTGATGTGTCACTCACTGGATTACATTTCAGTTTTGTTTCAGACATTATGACAGTTACTTTGGAGACAGGTGTAGATGGAAATCACACATGCCTGGCCAGACAGTCAAATTAAATCACAGGCCCAAATGAAAATGAAAAGCAGTCTTAATGTAGGTTTAATAATAGAAACAAATGTGATTAGAAGCTAATGGATTTAATCACCCAGAGACTTGAGAGCACTGGAAAAACATAACACTGTCACAGGCACTGAACACTGATTATTTTTGGATAAGTATAAATATGAGATGTTCCAGAATATGAACAAGCAAAAAGCAATCACAGTTTTCTCTATCCGCCACCCTTCATATCCTCTTTCCAGTTCAAATGCCAGATTTTCAGTCCACAAAAGCTTTTTTTTGCAGTATTTTCAGTTCGGGGTTTCATTATTTGATACCATCCTGTATCAGGGTGTCACTTATGAAGTAACCTGCTCAGGTGTGACATCACCACTCTCCTATCTTCTTCTGAGATCAAGCTCTTAGCTTTTGTGAGAACCAGCATCTTAATAATAACACATCTTGTGAGATCATGCAAAAAAAAGGATATTTAGTGAACAAAAAATTATAAACTTGGACATTACAGTTTTGTGAGCATATTCAGTATAGTTTTATTGCTATAATTTAGGTTAAATGCACCAATCCCCCCCCACCCCCGTAGTCAATACTGGCCACTTTATAGTTTACTAAAAATATGGGTGAGATGGGATGGAGTTTCTATGGAAACAGAAACTGAATCCAGTTGAGGATGTATGTAACATCCCCTGCCCCATCTGAGGTCACACAGCTACAGTTTGATTATACAATTTGATCACACCTCCATATGAACTGCA
Organism: Monopterus albus; assembly: GCF_001952655.1. Lineage (NCBI taxonomy): Eukaryota > Metazoa > Chordata > Actinopteri > Synbranchiformes > Synbranchidae > Monopterus > Monopterus albus. The sequence continues at coordinate 476,575 of NW_018128153.1, forward strand.
ACAAGTATCACGTGTCTCACTAAGCATAGGGAAAAATAGCCAAATTTCTTTATTCACACATGTAAGTTCCCATTTATGGAAGAGTAACAGATATAGAAAGAATGCCAAAAAGTTCTCAACTATAATGAACTATTGTAATGCTTTCAGAAGTATATAAATTATATAACAAAAAGGTTTTTTTCAATTCACAGAAACATTTTTCTTCCATTCTTCATATTACTGAACGCTAACTTTTGTAGGTGATGATAACACTGAGTGAGCAGGTGATGTGCAAATCAATAAAAAGGTTGAAAGTAACAAATAATTAGGCTACTACTGACAGTGTACTCTGCTTCTTTATAACCCTCTTCAAAAGAGTAGCAGTCAAGAGGACACTACTCAGCCAGAGAATAGTGTATTTATTCACAATGGGTAATCGTCATCATTTTGAAGGCAGTTCATCTTAGAAGCTGAAACAGTCTGTTAGTTAATCAGTTTACATCTCTGCTCAGTCTTACAAATATTGATGATATTGATTAATTGATATGTTTTAAGTGTTTGTGTGTGGTATACAAAAGGACAAGGCACTTGGCATAATGATTACTGTCCTCCATTATGAGGAACACCCTAATAATCTGGTTTACTCCACCAGGGTTTTCATTCTTTGTGAGTTATCTTTGCTGACAGACTTAGTTTAGCCTATTTTGGACTTCTTTTAATTAACTTACAAGCCTTCCGGCATCATAGCAATTGAATTTGCACTTCTCTGCTCCTATAGCTTGTGATAGTCTGTAAATGTGCATTTGTTAAAATATTACAAATGTCTTTCCTTCTCTCTTCTTTCTCCTTTCCTCTCTTTCCTGCTCTTTGTACGTTCCTTTCCTTCACCTTCAACCTTGCTACACTAACATCGGAACCTTGCGCCAGTCCATTTAAACGTGGTACCTTTAAACCTTTTGTTGAAATGCATTTCCCATAATTCACAGTTAACAGGCGTGTCTGTGGACGTTCTTTAAAATCAGGTCAACCAATTAAATACATTTCCTGACGAGCGCGTACTTCGAAATTGTGTCACATTGTCCAACGAGCTTCTGAGAGTTTACAGTTTATACAATCTAGCCAATCGGTGCCATGCTCCATCAAATCGACCAATAAAACGTACACTATGTGGTAGATGGGCGGTAACAAATGTGACCAATCAGGTTGAACGTAGAGTTTAAACAGTGAGCGCGGGCGGTCCTTAAAGTTGCTGTGGGGCGGGTCCAACAACTTAGGACTCATGCTTGAATTTGAATTAAGGCAATAGCTAAGATATTAGCTCACTAGAGGCAGTAAGTTGGATTGTAACACCCTATAATCTGGAAATAGTCTGTAAGGTTGTATATGAGTAATATTTACAAGAATCGCCGCAATATTTAAATCGCTGGTCAGTACTGTAGCTATAAACGTCGCTGTTTGAGGAGAGATCACTGTTGCTACTTGCAATGAAAGTGGGCGGTAAGTTACCTTAGTTAACTTAAACATATTTCAACCAGAAATATATGAATGACCTCGTTTAAAATGAGTGTCTGTGAGCTTGTATTAACGTTACGTTCTTGTACATTGAAAGAGCAGGGAGAACTAGACAACATAACGTTAACCGGGGTAGCCATGGATTTCTCCTGAAAAGTTAAGTTACTGTAGTTTCGAGTAGGTTAATGCTAGCAGTATATATATTAAACGTGTCTCTTCATGGCACTGTACGCCTTGTTGTAATAACTTTAAAAACTATACCGTTAAACTTCATGAAACCTAGTCGTAACTTAATGCTAGTTGTATTTGAAGCACAGGAGGGAAATTTGGGCGCTCACTTGGTTTGACTTTGTCCAGTCAGGTCCTCAGTTAAGTTAAGGGTAACCCTCGTTAGCTCGTTAATGCTGACAACTGTGCGTTAGATTAAGCACAAAAGTGTTTAAATCTATGGAAAGAAGTGTTAAACATATGGTTTCACTAGACCAACTGCACATGGTTTAATTTAGGTTAATCCAGTCGTTTGAGTGCGATGCCCTAACCTTCACTTTGCTATCTGACTACCAGCTAACCTTCCATGAGGCTACTAGGCAGCTTAAATGAACTGCATATATTTGTTTGACATTCATGTGAGAATTAGTTTCCCAGATTTGCAGTTAGATGTGAAATTCTCTGGGGTGATTTTGTGTGTATAACGTACTTCAGATGTGCTTTCCTGTAACTCGTGCCGTTTCTTGCACCGAAATTGGTAACCATGCTAAACGAAAAAAAAAAAACACAGCTTGTTAAAAAATAAATGAATGATCTAACTTTTAACTCCCTCTTTTACTCTAGTCCACTGCCGTTGTTCAAAATGCTACTCAGTTCCAACAAGGAAGAGGCTCCGTAAACGAACTCCAGTCCTAAACTTGCTTTCTCTACCTGAGGAGGTCCTCCTCTGTGTGCTCCAGTGCCTCTCAGCTGAAGATCTGCTGTCTGTCAGAGCAGTAAGTAAATACATACTGTAGCACTAGTACACCACCTCTAGCATGTGTGTGCCATGTTTTTCCAGATTTGCTCTAGATCAATGTCTTGTGACCACCTATTTAATGGGTCAGGTGTCTGTTATGTTTAGGGACAAATTGTCTCCATGTCTGTCACAGGTTCACTCCCAGCTGCGAGACATGGTTGACAACCACTCCAGTGTATGGGCCAGGGTCAGTTTCCGAGACACGTGGCCATCCCCCAACACTATATGGCTTTTTGAAAGGTACAGTTACTTTTGTCAAATACAAGAAAAGTATTGTTCTTCATCTGTATAGGTTTTAAATTGAAATCTTGCTCTCCCTTCAGAGCTGCTGAGAAAGGGAATTTCGAAGCTGCTGTGAAGCTTGGGATTGCCTATTTGTATAATGAAGGGCGTAAGTTAAACACAGCTTCCTAATTAGGCCATTTATTGAGAATAGATGCTCCATTAATGTTTTTCCCCTCCCTCCACTTATTGCTCTTGTCTTGTTTATCTCCACCAGCGTTGCTGAGTGATGAGGGGAGAGCAGATGTGTGTGGTCGCAAGGCCTCACATTTTTTTAGCCTGGCAGAGAGCCTGCGCTCTCCTGTAGCGGATCCCTTTATCTGGCTGTTCATCCGTCCACCGTGGTCACCTACTGGCAGTTGCTGCAAGGCCGTCGTGTTCGACCATCTCAGGGCTGAATGTGACAGCAACATGGTAGGTTTTGCCATTGCAAGTTTAGAGGACATGCAGACATGCCTTCATTTTTAGCATTTGTCAACACTTGATAAGCACTGATGATACTCCTAAATTGTTTATTTTCTATTATTAATGCAAATATGAGTTTGGTAGCAATGAGAATATAATTAATATAAACAGTTTAGCAACATTAGGCGGTTTCTTACTTCCCTCTGACCATTGAAGTGAAATTCTGATGGTTTACAACAGAGCAATTTTCATTATTAGTGCCTGGTTTGAAAACCTCTCTAAACAAGTCTGATCATATTTTCTATCTGAGTGAACAGACATAAAAACTGTCCTTGTTTTAGTTTACAGAACTTATATTGCATATACAACTACCTGGGAAAATTTAATAGAAATGGGGGAAAAAAACATTTGTGTGTTTAGTAAATGTTCATATGGAAGATATTTTATTTTCTATATATATATTTTTTTCCATTTCTCTACAGGAGAAGAGGGGGCCCTTGTTGCACTGTTTGGCCAGAGTTCTCCAGCTGTTTGATGTGAGAGAGAATCTTGGTGTCGTTAGTCTGTTGTCAAAGTGTAGAGCTTTTTATTAGTTTAAGTAAGATCAGTTAATCACATTGCACTGTTGCCTTTATCAAGGAGGATGGAAGACACTCAGATGCCATACATATGCTGGAGGAGTCTTCACAGGCTGGCTGTCTGCAGAGCTCCTACCTGTTGTGGGAGCACACCCGTAAAGCAGCTGTGAGTCTGAGTCTTTCACTTGGTATTTTCCTCAAAGTTACCGTTAGAAACATTGGCCTTAATAGAATAAGAACTGTATGCCTCTGTGCACAGTATTTTAAATACACTCTAAAATTGATGGGGGTTTGGTGAGGCCAAATAAATCACTAAATATTTTACTGAACATAGTTTTGTTAGTACATTGATTGATTGATAGATTTGGTTAAATGTGATATAAATGTATTTATTCATTCATTCTTTAAATGTCAGATGGCAGATCCAGGCAGGTACCTCCAGTGTGTCCGAACCCTCAGGGACTATGCTGGGAAAGGATGCTGGGAGGCTCAGGTGTGTGATTGAAAACAGATTGTTGTCATGAACCATGACATTAATGCAAGAGTTGATTTAGTGCTTTTAAAAAAAAATGCATTTTCAGTGTTGATGGCCTTCTTTGTCAGCCTGCGGGTTTATTCTCCCTCGGTCATTCACTATAAAAATACAAAAGATAGTGAAATGTTTGTCTTTTGACAGCTTTTTGTTTCAATTCTCATTTTGATTTGCCTCTTCTCCATTTGTCCAGAGTTGGAAGTTCTTATTCAAATGTTATCAGGGGAGATCACAAGGTCTTGACAGTTGTTGCCATACTTTTCTCCTCTCTCCATTACCTGTTAAAGCCCAGGCTACTCCAACAAATCACAAAAATATGACTCATCCAATTCACAAGCTCAAATTAAAGCCGCAAACTATTGAACTATTCATCTGTCTTTTTAGTAGGAATCAGTTCAAGAAGCTGTTGCGTCTGTTTGGAAATATTTGTTTAATACATTGTTTTTTCTTTCCCTTGCTCTCCTTGGCCAAAGT
>NW_018128153.1:481354-499640 GCF_001952655.1 Monopterus albus
GGTTTGGAGGCAAAAGCCTGCTCTGACTTAGTAGCCCAGCTCTTCAGTTCTTCTCATCCAGCATCATGGCATTGTGCTCAGGATATTCTCAGACAAGGCATCAAGGACACTATGAGGTAGACAGGAACAGAAACTCTACCATGATATTACTGGCATGATTGCTGTCTGCTGGTGAACAATATCTTTGTAGACAATTGAATGTTCCTATAAGAGTCACTGTGATGACTCCCTATGTTTTGATCATCTTAGCTTTCTTTTGATGACATTACTAAAGAGTATATGAGACAGAACACAAGGACAAGTTTGCCAGTCAAAAGTTTCTCAAAGAATCAAGTGAAACCTTTTCCCTGTAAGGCGGGGGAACATACTGCATCACGTAGAAATCGGGTAGATTTCAAGTTGTGAGTTGGTCATTATGACCATGCAAATTCTCAGTCATCCAGGTCATAGTAAGCTGAAAAATGTAGAAAAAAAAATCATCTGGACGTGGTTTTAGGTAGAAGACGTTTCACCTCTCATCCAAGAGGCTTCGTCAGTTCTGTCCGACTGGTGGTGAGCAGGAGGTGTTTATCCCCCTGGGTGGTATTTCAGTCCTTTGACGGCCAACAATGTCCCGTAATGGCTGATGCGTTGCGGTTCCAGTCCTTTGGTGGCCAACGATGTCCCCTAATGGATGAGTCACTATAGTCCGGTGAGCGTCATTACCTGTCGTTGAACCCTCACATGTGGACCTACGCCTATTGTGAATTAGGATGGAAATGTTTGGGCAGAGATTTCAAAACAGAGTTGTTGATGGATGACAAGTTGTGTCTTAGTCCACCACCCCTATTAAGAGAGGGGTGTTCAGTTTGGACAAAAATGGCTTCCTTGCCTCTTGGATGAGAGGTGAAACATCTTCTACCTAAAACCAAGTCCAGATGATTTTTTTTTTTTTTTTTTCCCCACATTTTTCAGCCTGGTCATTAGGACTAATTTTTAAGATCAAATACTGTCTGTGGTTGCAGTTAACATTTACTCCGAGTTATCTTAGGCATCAGGGCTAAAGAATTTTTTGCCTCATTTCAATATAATTCATTTCCACTTTTTTCCTAGTCATGAAATTCTTTTCAAGACACATGATCTTTACATTTATTTACTGCTCTCTCTTTGCCTTTGTAGGTACATCCTGGTGGACTGGCTTGTAGAGGTGACCACCATGAAGGACTTCTCCAGCCTGACGCTGCATGTCACAGTGGGTTGTGTGGACCGTTACCTGGCTCTACGTTCGGTCCCCAAGGCTCGCCTTCAGTTATTGGGCATTGCCTGCATGGTAGTTTGTACACGGTGAGAATGTGCCTTCTCTGAAATGGCCATGTATTGTGTTTTTTTTTGTTTGTTTTGGTTTTTTTTTTGTTTGTTTTGGTTTTTTTTTTTTGTTGTTGTTGTTTTTTGTGTCCTATTCTTATTAAAGGATTATTTAGATGCCCCCATTGATACTGGAGGAACAGAGTTGTGATATTTTATGGCTGGTTATGAAGGGAAAAGTAATGATCCAGATTTGTATTTATGTTTTGAATGAACAAATTTGTTATAAAAAGCTTTCCTTTCCTGTGTTTATAACAATGTTTGGTTCTTTTCAGCTATATCAGTAAAGAAATCTTGACCATACGTGAAGCCGTGTGGCTCACAGACAACACCTACAAATATGAGGACCTGGTTCGAATGATGGGAGAAGTCATCTCTGTGCTAGAGGGAAAGATCAGAGTGAGCACACCAAATCCACCTGCTACATAATACATATTGTTTTAATGTACATTTCCCCACCAAACATCTTGTATGTGTGTGATTTAAGTAACAAGTCTGAACATTGCATATGTAAAGAGTGATTTTTTTGTGCTTGCCTTTTAGAACCCCACACTGCTAGACTACGGGGAGGTGCTTCTGTCTCTGCTCCCTCTGGAGAGGCAGACCACTCACCTGTTCAGCTACATCTGTGAGCTGTCGCTGCTCTACTCTGCTCTCGCCACACCACCACGTGCCCAACTGGCCTGCGCTGCACTGCTGCTTACTCGAGCACTACATCACTATGGTAATAACGCACATGTACAACATTCCTGTTTGAAAAGATTCACTGTGTCGCCTGTTTAACAGCGGCACATAATGAAAATATTCATTTCAAACAAAAAGAATATACTACCTCAGTTGAATATCAAGTTTATTTTCAACATGACTTATGTCTGTGGTCTCTCTGCCCCTCTCCAGCTCCCCTCTGGCCTAGCCACTTAGCTGAATACACAGGTTTCTCTAAGCAAGATCTGGTCTCCCTGTCTGTGCTGCTCTATGTCAAGTGGTAAGTTTCTCACACGGTGTGTTATGACTGGATTTGTAGCCATGCAATTCATTTCTATCATCCTCTCTCATTTTATCCAGTTTATCCAGTGTTCTTATAACAAGTATTTTGAACATGATTTCACACAGTGGTTCCCAACCATTTTTGCTTGAGACTCCTTCATGCTTATAGCGAATAAATAGAAAAACCCAGAATTTATGGAGCAGAACGTTCTGAATCTGTGGGGTCATAGGACGATCAATGTCTGACTCCTATGTGGGATCCCATCCTTGAGGTCGTAACTACAGTTTTTACAGATATTCATGTTCTACAGCTGGTCTTTGACAGCGCCGTTGGCTGTTAAGACTCTGTGACTGTAATTGCATTACTTGATCCTTTCCTCAGCATTGCTGTTGCTTTTTCAGAAGTCATGTCGTGCGCCCGGGTTTTAAGTATTTGGCATAGCAGACATTGCGTCCTTGGTCAGCTGATGACACCGGCTCTGTTTGATAGTCTAAGATATCTACTGTAAGATGTATACAACATAGAATGGTAGCAAATCCTCGCAGACTGGTTTTACATAAGTACTAATAATTGGTTTCATTTATTTAGCCACTAGTAAATATATTTCAGTACCTATGTTCTGGTGGAATATTAGGCATTTTTATTTTATTTTTACCCTAAGCATGGCACCTCATTTTCTGAAAATTTTTTATATATTTATTTTTTTTTTTACTCTGTCTTGGTTCACACAACCACTGCTTCACTGAGGTCTCCTCCATGAAAAGAGATAACAAGAATTGATTGATGGTGTTTGACTGTTACAAGTATGCTCACAGAGCCACACTGATTAGATACAAGACTGTTTATAATGTCTGATTACGAAGAAAACAGAGGTCAGTAAGGTTTAAAGCAAATGTGAACCTCAAAGAGCTGTGGAGTACTAAAGACAGTAGGCAGCATTTGTACTGTAGATGTGGGGGTGGATCTTTGTGTACGCACAACCATCAGTGAATCACTAGCTGAGGCACAGAAACGTGCTTCAGGGTGAGTCATTCTGATAGGTGAGCATTGTATCAACAAATTGTAATTTTAAAATGGGCAGGTAATGAGATTAGTCCTCGAGTTGATTACAGAGATGCATCTGGAAAGTGGATCAACCAGATAATGTCATTTTTTTTTTTCTTTCTGTTTCCTCATTTATCAGTTTCAGTCAAGATATTCCCAAAGATTACAGGCATGTGTCTCTTACTGGAGTTAAGCAACGGTTTGAAGATGAGGCCTATCAGCATATCAGCAAAGAAAAGGTACTTTGATATTTGGTTTGTCTTCTCTCTAATGGGCTTTCAAAAAACAAGACATTTCTGTATTGTAGCACGGCATGTTTTGTTGGTTCTATGAATCTAAACTGGTCTTTTTTGTGTGTTCTTCCCCATGGGATCCACAAGGTAATGGATTTCAAAGAACTGTGTCAGATCTTGGAAATTCCTGAGGTGGAACCTCAGATGGAGCCTCCCAGTCCCACTGGTCAACCAGCAGACATCCACACCTTCCTCGCCTCTCCATCCAGCACCAATAAGCGGTAAGTCAGGTACCAACACATTCCTCTTTTCATTGCAGTGGAGCTGGGTGGTATTAAAAACGGTAAATGACTTTAAAAATATTTAGCTATGCACGCTTCTTGAGAATTTTAAGGGCCCTATTGTATTACTTTTATATTTTTATCACATAGTCCTTCTATGAGGACTCTTAAGCTTATTGGGTTTGTATGGCCTTCTAATGCTCAGTGCACTCATGAACAGTAAAGTAATTTCAGAAAATTTCATTTGACTGTAAAGTTGCCTTTAAGCCCAGGAACAGAGAGTTAAGATAATATTTGAGGATAAATAAAGTCTTTTATCTAATTGTATGTGTTGTACATACATTTTTGTATTTAGTCTGAGTGTGACAGAACTAGAACATCATGCAAGAAATTCAGTTAATGAGAAACAGAACATAACTGACAGCTAAATGACCAGTGCCCCCGCCTCTCTTCTTGCTCATTTAGCAGTTGTTGTCCTTTCTGAGTCTCCTGTGCTCTGTGACAAACACACTTGTGAACCTTCTTGTCCAGAAGGTGTTTGTTTGTGCCATCTGTGAGATGCTCGGGTGACTCACTATAACCCACTGTTTGTCCACTTTTCTCCCAAGGCGACGTGATGACAACATGCAGGCCCACAGAGCCAGCTTTGTGGCCACACCCACAGCAGAACTGTCTAATCAGGAGGAGATGCTGCTGGGCGACATCCTCGACTGGAGCTTGGACACTTCATGTTCTGGTTATGAGGGAGACCAGGAGGAGGATAGTGAGGGAGAAAAGGATGGCAACTGTGAGTTTTGAGGAGGGATGGAAAAAGGGACTGGGCTTATTTATTGCAATGTGATTACTAGCAGGGTCTCCAAGGTGTTTTTCAATAAAGCCTAGAAATGAACCAATCCATATGTGGAAGAGAATAGTAGATGAGTCAGCCTTCCAGTAGTGCATAATGTGACTAGAGATGACTCAGCAGTTGCAATGTCCAGTATAATCAACCAGCACATAAATTTAGGTCTTCATATTATGCAGGCTTATTGTTATGGACAAACAAGGACGGATGAGAGTAGCTGTATGGACTGTGTTGGAGTCTATAGTTTGAATAAAATTTGCTCAGGATGATTGGGTGGCATGAACTGACCCCTGTTATCTTTCAATAGCTTCAATGGTGTCCATCAAACTGCACCCACTGACTGATGCAGACAGAGGACAAGAGCAGTGCAGAGCCTTGTCAAGTGATGATGACAGCTTCTGTGAGGTGGAAAAGGAGGTGAACCGGGATTGCCCAGGCCAGGAACAACTTTTCTCCTCTACAGACCTTCACAGTTCGGGATACTCTTCTGTCCAGAGTGTGAGCCCTTCATCCACATGCTCCTCCTCCCTCATGCCTTGCACGTTCAACACCTTTACCACTTCTTTGGGTGTAGCTTCTGCTAATGCCCAGCTAGGCTTCCGCCTTTTGGTGCCCATGCAGAGGCCCCGGGGTACCTCCAGCAAACAAGTGAAGAGGAAGAACTCTGCAGCTCACAGTGGAGGGGATGTGGAAAGAGAAGAAGAGGAAGGAGATGAGTATTCTGCCACTGTGGGGTTTCTGAGCCTATAGACAACGAGGTTTTTTTGGCCTCAGACTGTTCCCACGCCATCTGCTCAATCATTATCCTCAGCACTTTTTTTGAATTCTCAATGCTGTTCCTCACTCTTCACCCTATGAGTGGTCTGTCAATTGCCAAAAGATCAAGAAACTTTGAGCTTTAAGACAAATAAGGGAAAAAATATACATATAGAAACTGGGATTTCTCTTGTATCACATTAATGTACATGTTTACAGGCTTGACACAGTTAAATACCTCCCATGAACCTAGACTCACAGTCACCACTGGAACATGACTTTACTTTCAGGACCTTGGTACAAAGGTTGCCAAGTCTGTTGTTTGACAGCCTTGTGCAACAACCTATCTCAGACCACATTAGATAGTTGTTAAAGAAATGAACCTCATGGACTTGTTTTGGGGAAAAAAGTGTTCATTGTAAGATATTTTGAAAAACACCTGTGATGTTATTGTTTTGCTTATAGTGTTTGATATGCACTGTACAAGAATCTTTGTATTTGGTTAATGTTATTAATAGGTGACACTCATCCACCTGATGAAAATGTGCGCATCTAAAGCCTAGAAAAAATATGGTTGTATGAATTCCTCTTGTTCAGTTTTGTCCTGAGTTCTACATGTCTGCCAAAGGTACTGTGGTGATGCCATTTCTGTTTTCAGGGTCATCTACTTAAAAAGAAACAGCTGTGAAATGAGTCCTTTTAGTTGTCTGCATCTTCTATAATCTCATCCGTATATGCCAGTAGAGCCGTTGATCACTGTTTTTGACTAGTACTAACTAAAATACCTTGAGCACACTAATCCCAGGAATAGCAGGTGGATGTTAAGATGTTGAAATGTCACACTATATGTTCAGTAAGGTGTGTTCATAATGGAACTAACAGTCACCATCTTGGTGAGTATCGTACAAATATCGGTTTATCATCCAAGTGTTTGGTGCTATACAGTCACTAACTATTCAGCTCACTTGTAACGAGGCACCTGGTGCAACATGAAATTCTTAAAGTACAACGTACTGCCGATACACTGAGTTGTACTTTATCTGCTTTTCCACCCATCTGAATTGGGTCTAGCATTTTTGTCATCAGTGAAAGTCAGTGACTTTCTATGCTTGAACAATCAGTGCTAAGGTTTTTTTGTTTTGGGGGATTTGTCTAACGTCTTAGAAATGGAAGTTCAGACACTAAAGAAAAATGTTACTTGATGGGGTTATGAAAGTACTGTATGCCTCATTCAGGACTTGGAATATACAATGTCTAGATGTTTGTGGCTGACTGAAAAGGTTTTAAACTGTTACTTCATACTGGTCGTAGCCTGTGTTTCTTAAATGTACATATTACTATATGTATAAATGGGGGGGGAAAAAAGACAATATGCCACTACTTGACATTGTTTTTGCTTCATTCCAAAAAGGCAGTTTTCTTTGTGAAATATATCTGATTATCTATAGTGTGGTGTTTTCTCAGCAGACCTGTGATCTGAATATGTATTTTTAGAGTCCAAATAAAACAAGTTATCATGCACGCCTTTCTTTGATAATAGGTCTGTCATGCCTAACACGCCACAGATGAATTTGTTGTCAATTTACACAGATTTGTTGTTCCCCATTTACATAAGATTGACTCTCTTTGGTAATCTTTAGGCTTATTTCAGTGTGCTTTGTTGTTCTTTTACCAATCTGGCTGTTTTTCTTGGATTTAATGAAAAATCTTGCGCAACATTAGCAGTTTCTTCAAGGAAATTCCTCTGAAACTCAACAACTGCTTGTGAAGTTAATATAGCTGACCAAATTTTAACCAGCTGTCTCAGAACCCTATCTCTTTTTCCAGTAATTACCAGATTACATTATTCAAAGAGGTCTATGGTCCTGGTGGTAGCAATGACCTTCATTATGTTGGTCTTTGGTTCTTGTTACCATTGCTAACTCAGAGAGACGAGACAGTCCAAGTAACTTCAAAACAGTGCTGATTTATTCAAAGGATCACAGGTAAAATTAACATTACACGCTCAGGTATCTTGCACCTCCAAACTGCTCGCAGGCAGATGTAAGATGAAAGACCCTGAACCCACCAGGCCTATACATTATAGCCCCTCGGTTGGGCTAGCCCCATACTACACAGAAACGTCAACCGAGACGTCTCTGTTACCAGCTTTGCAGCTGGTCATAGCAGTAGTCATAACATGAAGCAAATCAATGTGTGTGTGTATGTGTGTTCTGTTGATTAAGTGGTGTGTAGCTAAAAACATTCTCACACGACCTCTAGTACATGTCGTGATATTAAACATAAGAACATATTATGGCTAAGGCTACAGTTATACACATCATAATAATAATATTAAACACCCTGTCTGCTGACAGTCATCAACTCTTCTCTCTAGTTATCCTTGACCAGATGTACCCTGTAGAAACTCATAAGCATGCCTAAGCATTTAACAGTCTAACTAGACATCCTATCTCCACTAAACATTTCTAATACAAACAACACACACACACCTGGTGTAGATCACATTCCAGCAAGGAGGTGTGAGCTCCAGCTCACCAAATGACCAATAGGATTACAATGCATGAATTGTTGTACCTTTGTTGAGGGCAGAGCAGCCCAAGAAGATAAAATGTATTGTAAGACCTTAATTTGGGGTCAGTTTTCGGAACTCCTGCTGGAGCTCTGTCTCTCTGATCCCAGCGCTGTAAGGCCTACCTGTGATCAGACACTCAGTAAACTCGCTGCTGATTTTAAACAGTCCTCTCCTGTCGTCACTTCTCGTGCTTCCAACAAAAGAATTGGGTTAATTTCTAACAAAGGTTAATTTCTAACAAAGGTGATTATTATTGAATCACAAAAGTACCCTTTTATGAGATAACATAGAGAAGGCATTTTCTGTGTAAAATAGGCTAACTAAAAGCATAATGTGGACATTGTGTCTGGACTTGGAAATTAAAAACTGGATTTTAAGAGGTCATCAAAAACAAAACTATGATTGTACCTGTTATGTCAGTGTTTTGTCTTTTACTAGCTAGTACTTAACAGTTTTAAATGGGGCAATATTACCAGTAGTTGGCTACAGTAAATTATAACATAAATTATTACGCTAAATAATACATAAATATTAACTACAACACAAATAAATGTATATTTATTGTACTTTTTATACAGTTGTGTATCTATAGACCAGCTGCTGAGATCACGTGACGCTCAGTGAGATCACGTGGCGTGTTTTGTTGACGGTTGTCGCTACGTTCTGCGATGATTTTACGGGTTAATCCAGGCGCTGGTGCAATGTCATCTCGCTAGCAGGCAGCAAACTGAAGAAAAACCTAGACCTGGCTGCAAACGACCGTAGGTTTACTGATGCCTAGTCGACCCTCGATAGTGTTGGTGAAGGAATAAGCTTCGCAGTGATGGTTACACTATCTTTTTAAGACAATAAAGAGGATTTGTTTCACCTCGACGGGAAGAAGGACCACATCTTGTGAAGTGCCGAAAGCCTGCCTTTTGAGGTAACTTTGCTCATTTATGCGATATAACACCACGATGACGCTTCGTTAAAGACAATGGATTAACAATTGTGTAAAATGAAATCATACTAGTGAGACAGCACGTTATATTTCACAAATACCCAGATAAATTCCTCAGCTCCACATTAGCATTCATCACAATCCTTCGGGATGGACGCAGGTCGATTGACCAATCAGGAGGGGCAGAAGGCTGCCTTGGACCAATCAGAGACGAGAAAACATCTGCTAACAAGGGAAATATCCACGTCCTCCGTGGCATTTTGTGTATTTGTCGTTTGCTGGAACTTAATAATAAGCAAAGTGTTGCACTAAATTTGTAGCACGTGGTCTTCGGGATTAAACTACAATAAAATAATAATAATAAATGAAAATAATGAAGAATTGTAGCTAGCAACCCAAGATGATTGGCACTAGTGTAAGTAGTGGACAGTCCCAGCGTGAGCAGTATTATTACATTTATGAACTCTTGGTGTTGTGAAACGGGATTAAGTCAAATATTTATGACTTGAGACTACCATGAGGCAAATCTTGGCTGTAGCTTTAACGTTTCGTATTTACTGATAGCCCTTTGTGGGTTACAAATGTCGTCGTCAGTATTAATACAACTTCATGTTCGTTTAGCATATGTGTTTGTTGTTTGATCAGCCATATAGAGGTCTCTGTTTGTGTCTGTCATCGTCATACAACCCTCCATTGGCTTGTCCAACTGGTTCAGTATGTAGATGTCAAAGGCCTTTAAATTTTTTTTTTTTACTCATTTGTTTGTGGGGTCCCTTTGTAAGATGACCTCATTTCCCTGCTGTCCTTTCTTTAATTTTATAGTAACTATTGTTCTTAATTTCCTTTCTTTATTGAGTTCTCTACTTATGTATTATTTAGTTTACAGTTCTTGAAAAGAAATAAAACATAATGCTAATTGTGATACTGCTCCTTGGTCAATTTCACTTCTCTTTTTTTGTTTTATTGTGTTGAAATAGAAATTGACATAGGAAATTTTTACAGTCAGCACAGATGGTCGAAGCTGTTTCGAAAACACAACTAACCTTCAAGAAATCGATATAAACATTTCAGTGATTGTACGTTTAGGTTTAGCCTGAAACTAAAAATGATATTTTGCTTTTGTTTACAGCCACTGACTGGGCTTTGTCTTGTGCATTGATCAAAATGGCTGTCATGCGACAATTTGGACTACTGGTGTGGAAAAACTATCTTCAGCAGGTGAGATGGAAGATCATGAACCTACATTCAGCCTGTATGTGTTCTAATTAGGTGCTGACATTGTTTGTAATAGGGAATTGTCAGAAGTAATTGTGGCTACAGTGCAGAGGTCTGCGTGACAGCATTTATTAAGTTATAAGCTCACATGGCATCATAAATACAGTAAACTGACTAACTTTTTTTTATGGCTCGTGATGTTGCGCAGCTACTTAGAAACAGGTTGACACAAGTTTGTATGTACTGTGTTGGTGTATTACAGGCTTAAGCTAGGTCAACACTGGTAGCTGTCACATGCTTTCACTACTGTACTTTTAGTTATTTTGTTGCTCTAGATCTTTAATTGTTGTGACATAGATCATGAGATGGGAATCATTACAGTCAGTTTATTGTGCAACTATAGATTCATGTGTCTACAATATATCTGCATTTTTAGCTGCTGGATAACATGTTGGTTAAATTACACACATCTGGTCACACCTCAGAATCTCAAAGAAAGATAGTCAAAGTCAAAGTGTTTATTTGTCATATGCACAGTTAGGAAACGTGTTTCCCTGTACAATGAAATTCTTACTTTGCCGTCCACATGAATGCCACAAAATACAAATGAAATATAAAGTAGATAAATAAGTAACACAAAAAGATAGTGTCCTGTTGTAGCACTGCAGGCTTGCAGTGTTGTATAGTTCTGGAACTGTCTTTCTTCAGTTTACTGAAGATAGAAAAGAATTTATTTTCTAAACAGTGCCTGATTTCAACTGGCATCTTTCTGGTGGTGTATTGTTCTGAATGACTGCATAGTTTTGAAAATTATCTGCTGATGGTTGCACAATGCTGCAGCTATTTAAAAATGGAATTGGCTGTCTGCTGTACATTATAGCATGCTGGTGTGAGCTTGTTGCTCCATCGCTCTTTATCCATCCGTTGTTGCTCCAGTTGTAGTAGAGAATACAGAGACGCCATTAGGAACAGGCAGAGAAAATACTGTGCATCTTGGTGTTGCTTGCCCATCTTGGCTGCATAACACAGAGAATATATACATATTAATCACATAAACTGCATTACAAAATGTAATGTATTATCATATGTCACCTTCACAAGGAAATTGTGGATACTGTAATTCAGGCCTGTAAAAACCTGTTCTAAAAACAAAGGATAGCAAACACTTTATATTTCTGGGCTATCTTGTTTTCCCCCCCGGTGTCCTGTCATATTGACTTATTTCCAGTTCACCTACATCAGTTTGCTGATGAAATTTCAGTTCTTTGCAAATGTTGTATTTAAGAATGTTATCATTGAGCTTGTTGGTTGTTCTACAATGGCATTTTGCTCAACAAGAGCAAAATGAAATATATTTTGTGAGCATTTAAGGGAATTCATGCAAAAGCTATTTTTTATCTATAGTAGCTAACGTTTTTAATTTCCTTAATAATAATGACAAAGTCAAGAGATTGACATGTTAGTGATTTCTAAGTGATGGCATGTTTGAACTAAATTAGATACCAGTGTTATTGTGTTTCTTGTTCAAGTGTTCAGTTGTCATGGCACTGTCGCCTCCATGTCAGTATCTACATGGACCTTGTCCCACTGGTATTAGCAGCACCATGACAGTCCAACATCTTCTGGTTACTGATACTGTAACAGAAGGCTGTAAAAAAAACTCTCATGGTTCAAGTTATAGTACAGCTTGATAAAAGTACACAATTTGGGAGTTTTCAAATGAAACTCTGGCTTTCGGGCCATTTACAGTGGTATCTCAGCAGCATATAAGTACATCATACTAAACCCAAAACAACCAGATGTGGGGAATGGTGGTAGTATATGGTTTTCATTTCAGGGCAGTACGAATTTTGATTCCTTACTTTTTAACACAAATCTTTCAGTGCATAAGTGTGATGTGTTGAAACTCAAACATCTGTACAAGAACTCGAGCTACTAGGGTCTAAAACATACATCTAACAACACTGTTATTTAAATCAGGTACTATCTGATCAAGATAAACTAAACTGGCAAGCATTCATTTCCTGCTTGACAAGGTCCTACTGACACAGTTTGGCCAGTAACTGGAAAGTGTTAAACACATTTTATTATCAGTGTGCAATAATGTGTCTATTCTTGGGTTTTATTTAGTTCTTTAATTAATAACATTTGACCTAGGTATGAAAAGAGGTCTGATACTGGGGCCCCTCTGAGATGTAGTGTCCTGAAACTAAGTCAGTTTATACTCCAGTCACTTAAAAGAAGGGGGTCGCCATATAGGTGATACTTTCTGTGGAATTGTCTAGTTTCAATCCTGCATACTGTGAAAAGGTGGGAACTGATGCCGAGACCCAGTCTGCACAAAACATTATTTGTAATTAACATGTTTAAATCATATTAACATTTTTGAAATGTATGGTCACAGTTTTGTGATTCAGAGTAGTTAAAAGTGATTTTCTTCTACCTGTGGCTGAAATATGGAAGCTTAAAGTAATGCATATTCTGTCAAGCACATTGTAGTTAATTTGTCCCTGTCCTCTCTCTCTCTGTGCTTCTAATTAATTTGTAGAAAAACCCTTTTTAAAAATGCTTTCATTATATTCCCTCAGAATCCTGAATTCCTCCCATCAAGCAGATACTAATAGTTTCTCTGCTCCTGCACTCCAGAAACGTCAAATCCTGGTAACGCTGGTGGAGATACTCCTGCCCCTGCTCTTCTCTGGCATCCTCATTGTGCTGCGGCAGAAAGTGCCTTTTAAAGACTACCCGAATGCCACCATTTATGAGAGCTATGCTGTCGACGCTCTGCCGAAGAGATTCCTGCAACACTTACAGCTGGCCTATGTGCCCGGCAACTCCAGTGTGGTGCGTCAGGTGGCAGAGGATGTGCGAGGCAGCCTGTTTCTCTCTTCAGGTGGGTGGTTGCTGGACAGGAAATGGGCAGCAGATTCAGTACAATGATGTTGGCTTGTTTAAAAACCATCTTCAATCCAAATGCAGGGCATCCGTTGCTTAAACTAATGTCACATCTACCACTAACTGTTCAACAACTAACTCTAACTTGCCCCAAAGATTAGTCATTTATTAGTCTTTATGTTTGGTTAATGGAATTGTTTGATATTCTGTGAGATACGCTTTTGTCTTCCTTGCCAATAGTTGGGCAAAGATCAATACCACTCCCATATGTGTTGGTAAACATAAGGCCACAGTCAGCACCCTGCCAGCTATGAATAATTGAAAAGCTTGGAAATGAGGAAGCAGCTAATCTGGTTTCACCAGTGTTTAATTTGTAAATTATGAGCTCCCGGAATATTACCCAGTATGTCAGTGTGGGGAGAGGAGGTCCCTGAATCAAACAGTTTCCTCAATGACCTGTGTGTGTGTGTAGCTTCCACATTATTTGCTGTGTGTTTGTACTGACCAATAAATCACAGAAGAAGACACACATTTGCAAGTGCGAGTTATAAATGTTGGCGTCAGTTGATGCTAAATACATTAGGACTGCAAGGCTTCGGCCTCTGATCCATTTGATCAGTAGAAAGCCTGACATCATATCTGGTGCATTATTACTCCACTGCACATTAACATTATATTCAAAGTATTAAAGCAACAAATTTATAAGGCTATATAATGCGGTAATGTTAAATAAACATGTCCTTACCTTCCATTATTTAAAACAGCCCATAACACAGTCATGGGGCAGGAGTCATCTTTATGTTATTCCGTGCTTTGCCTCAGTCCTATGTCCATTTGAAATCCATGACCTCAGCATCAGACCGTAGCCTACAAACCTTTTCATTAACAGTTGTAGGCTTTATAACTGGGTCCAGTTTGGCCTGTTTGGCTTCTGATTTCTGACTAGCTTTGTTTTTGCTCCATGGCTAACATAACGTTACACTGAATGTGCAGCTGACCCAGTGTGACCTGTGCAGGCTGGTTATGTGGTGACCTAATGAGTCTGACTGCCTGGTTTGTATTTAATTATTCTAATTTTAGTCTAATATGCTGTTGTAAGTACAGAAAGTATTAAACCTGGGACTTTTTATATATTATTCAGTTTCTTTCATGTTCTTCATGTAAATGAAGTTCCAGGTCTGTCAAAACAGGTGCAAGTCACAATTAGAGAGGTGTTGGATCCAGATTCGGCTTGTTCAAGCAACGATTTACTTCTGGGCATCACCAAAGATTAACTGTCCACCTACCAGAAACTCTAAAGCTCACTAACAAATATTTACATACAGTATATTACTTCTCTCTTTATTTAACCAGGTAAAAAAACCCATTGAGATCACAATCTCTTTTACAAGGGTGACCTGGCCATGAGGTCAACAACACATGTCGTCAATACATAAGTTTCAATACAAATCAAAAACATTAAACATTTAAACAATCAAAACCATAAATACAATAATCAACAATACACCCTATTTAAAAACACCTACACTGACCAATAGAGTCCTGTTGCCTAAGAGCCATAAGAGAATAAAAAGCTTTAACTGAGCATAATTCAGTAAGTTTAAAATCTGCTTGGAAACTATTCCACGAAGAGGGAGCAGCAAATCCAAAAGCCCGTTTCCCTTTTCCGGTCCGAACTCTCGGCACCATGAGCTGATACTTATCACATATTGTGCTTCTTTAATCCTTATAAGCACTGTAGTGTGTAATCAACAGTTATTACTGCTGAGAGTTTAAACTGGGACAGAGAGGACGCTCACATGTTGCATGACTTGCTTTTCAAAACAACATGCAGCCAGTCTGACTAACAGAGATGCAAAACACGCTGTTTGCTTATTCCACATTGTCAGATAATGAAAAAGAAGATCAAAGAGCAGCTGTGAGGGGCTGAAGTCAGCCACGAGGCAGCCAGATATGTGGAACTGCAGGTAGTCCTGTACACAACCACACAAGATTCCAGGGCAGCCATTAATGAATAATTTAGCAGGTCTTAGTGTTCCGAGGGAACGGTGGAGGGGAATCGAGGCTGAAGATTAGTATGTCATGCGCAAACAGAGGACCACCAAACCCTGTTCTCGCTGTTTGAGGCAATTAAAACAGATCTATTGTGTTTCAGATATCACAGTTTTACATATTACATAATAAAAATAAGTGGGAGCAGGCAACCCATTTGCTGTTTGCTGTGTTTATTATTTAAAACTGTTAGATGTTGAAGTGGCTTGTATATGTTTTTCATGGTGTATTGTGAAATAGTGGACTGTGCAATGAGATTTACAATGTTATATACTGTGTTTATTGTTTTTTATTTTTTACACATTTCCTAGACTTCTCTGGTTACCAACCTCAGTAATATATGTTAAGTTTTCTTGGTTGGAACTAACCTATTTTTAATTTTTGGTTAATCGAATATTTTCTAACAATTCAACAGTTAAATCATTGCTTTTTTTTTCAACTTTTAGCATTTATTCTTTACTTGACTAATTCAGCTGCTCATAGATGATCCTTTTAGCCAATGTTTCGCCAAGCCATATCAGTTTTATTTAACACTTAACTAGTATGACTTCTCTGCTTACTTTCTAACTAGTTTTTCTTAAGTTGCTTTAAATTGTTAAGACAATTTAGTGAGTGGTGTGTTCTGTCTTGTAATTGTGTTTTGAATGTCATTTTCCCCCCTAAACCAAAATATATGAATACATTTCTTTAAGCAAATCATAATTTATGTTTTCTTCAGTAAGGTGAGCTACTCCACAGTCTTTGTGCATACTCCTCTAGCAACTGCAAGATGCGACTGCTAGTCGGTAATTTTAGATTTGCATATTTTTACCATCCGATCAAGTTAGGAGTATTCAGGAAAAGCAGGTTAAGTTAAGAGCAGTGTGCAAGGGTGTGTATGAACTGGAGTGTTTGCCAGCTCTTTGGCCTTGACCTGTTTTTGTCTATGCCCTCTGTATGTTTCCATTACAGCAGCAGCCAAAACGTTTTAAAACATCTCAATTTTTCCAGTTTTTATTGTCATTTATGAAAATCTAGTGAATAACCTTAAATGGTACAAAGCTAAGAAGTAAACAGCTCCTACCGGTGTCCCGCCATTTGTTGTTTACAAGGGCAGTGTTGGCAAAGACTGTGTTACTGCACTCTCTTCCTGTAGCAGGGTAATGACCTAGAAAACACCTCCAGGCTGAGTAGAAGAACAGAACAAGATGATCGGCTTCAAATGATGGAATGGCAGCACAGTGTCCAGTGAAAGCAAGGCACCCTGCAAGTGTAACAGTGCTATCTGAACAATATTTGATTTTCAGCTGTAGAAAGAAGTCCACAAATTGTTTGGCTGCCGAAATAAATAACTGGAAAAATTGAGGTGTTTTAAAAATTCTTTTGACTAGTAGTGGAACCTTGGTTTGCAAAAATCGTGTGTTCTTTATAAGTGAAATAAATGCCGCTGCGAAGCCATGTTCTCAAAAATAAAGACATTGTGAAAAGATGATCTAATCTGTTTTTGTTTATTATTGTTCTGTTCTCTGTTTTCATTCTGTCTCATTTGATCTGTTAGGAGGTTTATCAGGCTGTCTGCCCCTGGAGGTGTCATGACACCTTTTGGGTGGTTTACTTTCATGTAGTCTATCACTTCTCTTTTTGTGTCTGGCATGTCTGTGCAAGAAAGCGTATAAGGTCATACTCGGGTGTAATGTTTTTCTTTTGGGATTTGACCTGTTGTGTTGGTGACACTGCCTACAGAATTCAGTAATCTGACAGTGTCTAGACCAACTTCCTAGCTTTTGGGGAAAACGGTAAACACCAAGGTCAAGCAATGAAACAGGTTTGAAAACAGACGTACGTGATTCGAGTGCTACGCTGCAGCTAATGTAATGCTTTGTTTTGTGTGTGTTTCTAATTCAGTGCGTGGCTTTGAGACAGAGGAGCAGTTTGAGGATTATGTGAGAAATGACCCCCTGTCAGGAAAACTTCTGGCTGCTGTGGTGTTTGAGCACCCTTTCAGCCGTGATGATGAACCTTTGCCGCAAAAGGTAAAAGGCACGATGCACACAGACCATCACACACTGCCATGCATTCTTGCACCTGTGTAGTGGGTATAGCTGCAGGACATTTTTTATTGTCTAATAACTGTGTCAGGGACATTGTAGACTCTAGCCACAGCATCTGTTGTTTGTTTTACTGAGTAATGGATACTTTAAATAAAGTGCCTGAACCAGTTTTACTCGTTTAGGCACTGAGTGCATATTTATTTAGTTGAGCATTAAGCTGATACTTAAAACATAGAAGGAAATGTCTTTGACTAACATGTACATGACTCCTTACTACTCACCTTTGGTTGATGTTGTCTGTTAGGTTTTAGTTTTTCTCATTTTTTCTCTGTACTTGTCTCAGTAGATCAATAAATCTCACATGACTTGTTAGAACAAACAGCCCTTATCATGGTTCTCCCTCCAGACAGACATCCAGCACATCAATCATCCCATCACTCTTGTGTAGTTGTACTTTATGAATGTCATAAAAATTTAATACATTGGATATGAGTCAGTACATTTAGATATGTACAGAACAACATATACTGTACACCTTGACAAATTATTTATACTGCCCTATGTAATTATTTGCTCATATTGTTCCTATCATAATTAATCTTTATGTTTTATTTAGGTGGTTTGGTAAAGTCAGGAAAGGCAAAACAACTGCAACACAGGGTTTTTTAAATTAACAACCAATAACAGTATGTGGTTCGATATTTTATCAGAAACAACAGGTTGCCCAAAATATCTAATATAAATGATCTAAAACTGACAATTATGTACAGTGGGGCAAATAAGTATTTGATACACCGCCGATTTTTCAAGTTTTCCCACTTACAGAGAATGGACAGTTCTGTAATTTTCATCATAGGTACACCTCAACTGTGAGAGACAGAATCTACAAAAAAATTCCAGTAAATCACATTGTTAGATTTTTAAATAATTTATTTCCATTTTATTGCATGAAATAAGTATTTGATCACCTAGCAACCAGCAAGAATTCTGGCTCTCACAGACCTGTTAGTTTGTCTTTAAGAAGCCCTCCTATCCTCCACTCATTGCCTGTATTAATTGCACCTGTTTGAACTCGTTACCTGTATAAAA
>NW_018128153.1:500113-505024 GCF_001952655.1 Monopterus albus
CAGCAACAGCCCCAAAACCTGAAAGATCTGGAGAAGACCTGTATGGAGGAGTGGGCCAAAATCCCTGCTGCAGTGTGTGCAAACCTGGTCAAGAACTACAGGAAACATCTGACCTCTGTAATTGTATACAAAGGTTTCAGTACCAAATATTAAGTTCTACAGTATTTTTCTATTGTATCAAATACTTATTTCATGCAATAAAATGGAAATAAATTATTTAAAAATCTAACAATGTGATTTACTGGAATTTTTTTGTAGATTCTGTCTCTCACAGTTGAGGTGTACCTATGATGAAAATTACAGAACTGTCCATTCTCTGTAAGTGGGAAAACTTGAAAAATTGGCGGTATATCAAATACTTATTTGCCCCACTGTATTTTAATTGTCCTAAACATTCTACAATTCTTTTATGTACTACATAGTGTTGGATTATTTTCTGCTTAGTTAATTTATTCACTCTATTATGCAACTGACTAAGTGCACTACTTGAAGCTAAGCTGAGACCTGTTGTGTGTTAAATTCACACCCCTCCACTCCTCTTAGATTTGTTCAGATCTCCTGACTTTGAGTTCTTTTTGTGTTCTCGTATTAAGGTGAGCTACCACCTGCGATTCTCCTTCACGCCACGCAATGCCCCACCAAAGGAGAAGTCGGAGCTGAACCCGAACAGTGACCTGGACTGGCACACGCTCAGCCTCTATCCCCTTTTTCAGATGCCAGGGCCAAGAGAGCAGTATGACAAGGAGGGGGGCACGCCTGGTGAGAATCCCCCAGACCCCTAGATCTTCTGTTTTTATCTCTCTTTATTTGTCCTTTTCTTTGTCTTTCAAGGCAGAACATCCTGTCTTGGACAGACACTATGATTGATGAAAAGCTCTTAGTTTTTGCTATCTGTATAGAACAAGAGCTCTCGCTTTAGCCTGTGTTTCCACGGCAACTGCAGCCCTGCACATCTCTGGCGTGATCAGTGTTATCTAGTTTTGGCACTGTCAGGGGACACGCTGTTGCCCTTGCATCATCTGCGGGTCATTTGTAAGGTGTCGGGCACCATTCAGGACGGATCAGCTGTTCCTAATCTTCACATGTGTCCCTCACTTTCTTTTGTCAGGTTTAAATAATGTGATGTTCAATTGAGGATTAGAGGAGACACTGCTCTGCTGGCCTTTTTTCATAATGAAATACCAAAGTTATGTGTGAGACCAAGAGGCATACTTCAAAAGATTTAGCCGTCCTAAGCACATAATATACACGGACAAGCTTTTAGAGTCACATTAATATGAATTCCCAACCTCCACGTGCATAGTAATTCACAAAAGCAGCCCCACTTTTGTTCGTCAAGACAGATTATTATGATATGATATAATGGTGCTAACATCTTTTCTGCAGTTTTACTGTCTCTTTTCTTTGTTAAGGTTATTTCCGCGAGGGCTTTCTGGCAGTGCAGCACGCGGTGGACCGAGCCATCATGCGCTCTTACAACAGAACCGCTGCTGCTCCTCTGCTGCGACAGATCAGAGTGGTCCTGTCGCGGTTTCCATACCCTGCCTTTATATATGACGTCTTCATCCTCGCCATTCAGAACCAACTGCCCCTGTTATTGGTGCTCAGCTTCACCTACACCTCCCTCAACATAGTACGAGCGGTGGTGCAGGAAAAGGAGAGGAAGCTCAAGGTGTGTTTGTGTTTATCTACACAGGCTGTTGTTGTGTTGCTGAAATTAGTAATGACACTGTCAGGCTGATCCTTTATCTCTGCCTTTTCTTGTGTGTCTCAGGAGTACATGAGGATGATGGGTCTTAGCAACTGGCTCCACTGGAGCGCCTGGTTCCTCATGTTTTTCCTGTTCCTCTCCATTTCAGTATTTTTTGTTACTCTGTTGCTCTGCATCCAGGTGAGCTTCGTCACAATATAGTTACATAATTCACATAACGTAATACCTTTACCACATATTATGGTAGTCTTTAGTTGAGTGAAAAGGTAATGCTCTTATTATCTGCAGCAGTATTTTACTATAAATACAAACTGTAATTACTGAAATTAGGTTAACATCGTGATTAACCTATTGAGTACAGGAATATTTTTGTTTAGAGGCTGTAAGTGTGTCTCAGCAAGTCGTGACTGAGCACAGAAGCTGAATGTGTTGTTTTAGGTGAGCCCTAACGGAGCAGTGCTGACCTACAGTGACCCCACTCTGGTCTTTGTCTTTCTGCTCGTCTTCACTGTGGCCACCATCAATTTCAGCTTTATGATCAGTGCCTTCTTCTCACGAGGTGCGTTTGTGTGGGTCTACCCATCTTTTTCTGAATCATTGTCTCTTTTTTTGACTGTCAGTCTCTTTGTGTCTTACGTGCCCTTTTCCATACACTCTGGTGCTTTGTTTTGCAGAAATGAACAATATATGCAGCAGTGTGTGGTCTCTCCATCCCCTTCCAGTTTTCTCAGCAAAGCAGCTCATATTGCAAATGCTTGGCAGCTCAGTTTTATTTAGCCTTTTGCAAAGCTGTCGTACATTTTATGAATTTTATGTTTCTTTTTGGCTTTTTAGAGTTGTCATACAAATCCTGAACTTGATTATGATTAAACCTTAAAAGCCTTTTTCCCCCGACAGGAGCTAAGTAGTAGACAAATTTTCCATTTTGTTGATTTAAAATGAGGTGCTGAAACTCTTTCAGTTAATCATATTGTATTTCTGCCCTCTGTCTAATGTAATGTGCTCTGTCACCTGTCTAGACCGTTTTCCTTTATTTCACTGGCATAATCAGGTTGAGTACCTTAGGTGTCATTTTTTAAATCTTGTCCTTCTCCTCCTGTCTCCTTCCTGCTTTCTCTGTCCAGTTGTCACCTTTGGTCCATGAATAATAACTGTCCACTTGTAATATTTGACATTCTGACTAAAATCTTTGAAATAGTGGTGCTAAACCTTGTGAACTAAATAAACCACATAATCATCCCTGTGATACTTCACAATATATACATTTAAAGTAGCTAAAACTCAGATAAACTAATGAACTAAGTAGGTTCAAGGATTTTCTTTTTAAATGTTGATTTGTAGACCGAAGAAGAAGAGGGACCTTTACAGAAAATAGGCCACACCAGCAGAAATGAACCTTCAGAGCACTCCTTGGCCATTTTTGGACAAAAGACAGGCTGTTCTCTCTGGGCTGTCTTTGTGTGTGCAGCTGTCTGGATAATTCTCCCCACCCACTGTTACTACCACCATCACTACTTTTTAGGAATAGATGATGGTGCTTAATCAGTCCATGTTCCAAGCGGGCTCAGAGTATCACATTGTCTGCCACAAGTGCTCGTTTCAGAGGTCTTGTCATGCTGGAAACGGAAGCAAAAACAGCCCTAAAATGATTCCATCTCCTCATCCACAGAACTCAGCTTTCTTCACCCCCTCGCCTATCTCTCATTTGTCCTCCTCAGTGGTTCATCTGAATAGCTCTCTGTCAATCAGGGAAATGGGTTACACAGTTAAAGCAGTTCTCTTCACATAGTAATTTACCCTTCAGCTCTTATCTACAAATGCATGCATGTGTATTTAATTTAATTCAGTGTTCCAGCTGTGATGGCACTATTCAGTTCATTAGCTTTTTTTTGCCAAGCCTTATATTATTTAATGCTACATGAATATTGTTATTGTTCAGCATCCTGTCAACCTTTTCTTTTTTTATTTCTGACTTCAGCCAATGTGGCAGCACCAGTAGGTGGCTTTATCTATTTCCTGAGCTACCTGCCTTATTTGTTCCTGTGGCCACGCTATGACCTACTGAGCCATGCCCAGAAGGTGTCAGCATGTCTCATCTCCAACGTGGCTATGGCCATGGGTGCTCAGCTTATAGGAATGTTTGAAGGCAAAGGTGAGTCTTGATGTTCATGTTAAAGATTTTGTCACCCAGCAGTCCCTAAATTTGTTGTACACACTTGTATGTATGTTAATTTTGTTCACTTCTTCTACTATAGGTACAGGAATCCAGTGGCATAACCTATTTGACTCTGTGACAGTGGATGATGACTTCTCCCTGGCTCAGGTTCTCTTCCTGCTGCTGTTTGACTCTGTGCTTTACGGGCTGGTGGCCTGGTACATGGAGGCGGTTTTTCCTGGAGAATATGGCGTGCCTCTACCGTCTTACTTCTTTGTACTGGTATGCTCCAAAGTTAAGCAGCATGCACACATACATTCACTGTAACCTCCCACTAATGTACAGTACCTGTATTTGCAACCATTTATAACTGAAATGGATCCGAATATTTCAGAACATTTTAAGCTGAAAACCATTAAACAGCAGAGCTGTTTGATCCTGCTCAGGGTGCCTGCAGTCTCTGCCAAAGTGCCAAATACTAATGTAAACTTGGAAGTAGCACGTCAACAAAGAAATAGGGAAGTTATTGTCAACAAAGAAATAGGGAAGTTATGTGTGAACAAAATATTGCCAAATCGACTGGTTGCTTATTGTCATCACCAGCTAGAATGCTCCTAGTGCTGTAAGAAACATTGCTTCCCACCTGTGAACAGTGAACAGCCAATTGTTTGATGAAAGTCAGGATGAGGCTTAAACAACCCAGTTCTAAGAAATGAACCTGGGTCTGATGAGGATTTTAGCTTGTGGTTTACAGTTAAACGCGTTTGCTGTGCTTCCACTATCGGAATCTAACAAGCGGTATACCCCGTGCTTTCCTTAACCATCACCAAGCATAGCTTCTGGGGTTGACACAGACCATCCTGCTTTGTTGTTTCTAGTGATGCACTGAAATGAAAATTCTGGGCCGAAACCGAAACCGAAAATTTAGGATGCACTTGGCCGAAAACCGAAACGAAACCGAAAATGGCTTCTTTTAAAAACTTCAAATTTTTAAAACACGCTTCTCTTTCACCTCTATAATTGTGTATGCATGTATGTATGTATG
>NW_018128153.1:505709-509067 GCF_001952655.1 Monopterus albus
TTGTTTTTTATTCCGGCCGAAATAAAAATGGCCTTTTCGGCTGAAAATGTTCGGTGGCCGAAAGTTCGGTGCACCCCTAGTTGTTTCACTGTATTTTCTCTCCATTGGTCTCTGTTTAGAGGAGGGAGGGACTGCTCCTGTCTCACACACGCAGTCTGCTGTGTGTTTACACGCTTGTAGCGCTAATAATTGAGGTGTGAAGACTCAGACATTTAACCAATCACTGGCTACTACTGCTCTGCGTGCACACACTTCATCCCCCCTTGTATTCCTGGTACTTAATTTTAGTACTGTCCCATGAGGGGTGCTGAAATTTAGCTCCGAGAATTGCATCCTAGTGGAAACAAATGCAAAACCCACGAGAAGCATTACTTGGCTCGACACGTGTCGGTAGGATCCTATATTGGGATTAACCCCTATTGTCATGTCAACAAATGCTGCAAGTCAGTGGTGTTCAGCACTCATAGCACCACCAGTTTGTTGTAAGGACAAGGCCATGATCTCCCTTAGGAGTAAATTTGTCTTAGAATTAAGGCATTGCTGTAGTGAAATTGGCTCTGTGGAGGGGATTGAAAATGAGAGGTCACAAGTTATTGGCCAGAGGAAGTCTTTGGGTTCAGCTAGCTAAAATAACAGGAAAGGTCTTAGTCTGTCCAGCCACTACAGATAAGGTTTCGCTTTACATCTCCTAAGGCCAATCATAAAATAGTGTGCCTTTGTGCAAACACAAAGATAAACTCACACTGACACTATTTCCCAGTAGCCAGGAATTCGAGAGACCACCTACAGGCTGTGAATTAGATTTGATGCATTTTACTCTTTGTCCATTGTGTGCGTGTGTGTGAGATGCTGTTTCTACATCATAGAAATCAGAGGTTTGACTGGTTCTTAGGAAGCGAACAAAGAGGGAGGTTTGGTCAGGAAACAATCCCCCCTAGTGTACAGCGTAGATGAACAATGTTCATGTCAGCCCACTCTCTCTCTCTCTCTCTCTCTCTCTCTCTCTCGTGTTTTTATGAATGATCGTGTTCCTCTGCTACCCTTGATGTGTCCTGTAATTACTTGAGCTCATTGAGAAATTCTATGAAAAATATACAGTGTGAGAAATGCATGATGAATTTTTGGCTTTTAATCTGTAAAATAAATGATGGAGATGGAAATAACTAGAATTATAAAGTACTATTTTATACAGTTTTTTTAGCTCAGGCCATTTTCATATCACTCCTGTTACTTCTGTCTAGCGATCACTTGTCTTGATCTCCACATCTGTAGCCTTCATACTGGTGCAGCAGCCCTCGTATGGCTTTGGTGAATGAGAAGGAGGAAGAGGAGGATGCAGAAAAGGCTCTGAAAGGAGAGTTTATAGAGGAGGAGCCAGCAGGACTAGTCTCTGGGATCAAGATTAAACACCTCGCTAAGGTGAGCATTGAAACGGACATTGTGACCCAGAGGGTCAACATGCCCCACTCTTTAGTGTAGAATAGTACAAATGACCATTATCATTACTGACTCCACAGCAGTAGTCAGGTGGTAAACAGGCAACAAGTTTACTCTTCACTTTATACCTTTTTTTTTGCTCGGGTAATGCATGTAAATATTTTGGGCTTATCACTTTAACAGGAATTCAAAGTGGGCAACAAGACACGGAAGGCAGTGCGGGATCTTACGCTGAACATGTTTGAAGGACAAATCACGGTACTGTTAGGACACAACGGTGCTGGGAAGACCACAACACTGTCCATGCTGACAGGTAGGCAGCTTAAACACCAGGGAATATACAAGCCCACAGACATGCCACTTCAATGATATTAACCCACCTGTCCTTGTGCTCCAGGTCTGTTTCCCCCCACCAGTGGTAGGGCCTATATCAATGGCTATGACATCTGTCAGGACATGGCTCTGATTCGCCGCAGTCTGGGACTCTGTCCCCAGCATGATGTACTATTTGATAACCTTACAGTCAGAGAGCATCTGCTCTTCTATGCACAGGTACTTGCATAATCATGTACAAATACACAGAACTCAACAAGAAAATACACAGATCAGTGCAAAGCACAATACAATTATTAGGATGTATTTCCATAGTTATTATTTGTTGTAGCAGTTTCTTCTACTGGTAAATTAAGCTTTTATTTAACCTTTGTTTGTCTTTGACAGTCATTTTTAATTAGGTTACCTTCCTTTCGTGAAATGCTTTATGATCTTAGTAGCAAGTCCTACCAGCTGTACTTTCCACTTCCTCTAAAATACCAAACTTTGCTTTTTTAAGAGCAAGATGGCACTTTCTTCAAGGCTCTCCAATGACACTCAAGTGAAATAGATGCTGGTACTTTGAATTAGAGTATGGTCTGTTTCTATTCACTGTCATTTTCTGTCTCATATCTAGTTGAAAGGCTACTCCAAAGAAAAAATTCCTGATGAGGTGGATCGGATAATTCGTATCCTGAACCTTGAGGACAAGCGATGTGCTCGCTCCAAGACCCTCTCTGGTGGCATGAGGAGAAAACTCTCCATTGGCATTGCCCTTATTGGAGACTCTAAGGTAAAGAACTTCACAAGCATTAGTCACTCTCATTCCTGTTGTCCCCTCCTTCCTCCACATTAACCATCTCTCATCTTCCTGACTCAATCTACCACAAGGTGGTGATGTTAGATGAGCCCACATCAGGTATGGACCCAGCAGCTCGACGTGCCACCTGGGACCTTCTGCAAGGGGAAAAGCGTGATCGCACCATTCTGCTCACCACGCACTTTATGGACGAGGCCGACCTGCTTGGTGACCGTATTGCCATCATGGCAGGAGGAGAGCTGCAGTGCTGTGGGTCACCACTCTTCCTTAAGAACAAATACGGTAAGTGAAGAGTGCTGACAAGATGTACTTTTCAGAGTTGCTGAACATGTAGTATGGTTGTTTAAAAAAAACATTCATCCTTTGCTAGAGTGAGACAGAAATGACAAAATATGTTAGTAATGTTTTATTTAGAAATAAACATATTACACTTTTGCACTTTTTATATAATTTCATGTTTTTAACACTGTTTCTACTGCTGCACTATTGTAGAAATACCTATTAATATTTCGTCAGAAGGGTACACTTTGCATATATCGCATATCAGATTGATGGCATTTCTTTCTCCTTCTCACCAGGTGCTGGCTACCATATGGTGATAGTAAAAGATGCACTTTGCAATGTGTCCGAAATCACCCGCCTTGTCCACATGTATGTTCCGAACGCCACAATGGAGAGCAGCGCTGGAGCTGAGCTTTCTTACATCTTGCCCAAAGAAAGCACCAGCAGGTGGGTCAGTCCGGTCTTTGTACATGCATAGAATACTAACACCAACACAGTGGAAAGTGT
>NW_018128153.1:509158-526643 GCF_001952655.1 Monopterus albus
AGTATGTCCAGAAATGGATTACGAAATGCGGAATGAATAAATGTATAAAACAGCACAAACTCATAACATTGATTAGCATGCTTTTATACAGATTAATATTTATAAAGACAGTGGCGGTCTGTGTGTGCTATAGGTGACAGGCAGTTGGCCTGGTAACAGTCCCTCCAGCTGCACCCCCCAGCTTCCTTGGCTGTTTACACATGGAATTTACTCTCCATATAATTAAATATTTTAAATTGGCATGTCAATGCTATCTGAAGGCAAACAAGTTAAAGCTGCAGCGATACTGTATAATTCCCACACTCACTTCATTTATAACTAACAGTTCATTACTTAATTAATCTCTGTTTTAGAACAACATGGTTCTTTCAGTGTTGAATGTTAGTAGCAATATAATCCACTAAGGGGAGTATTAGAAGTATACGGTATGGCTCAGCTTACTTACATTAGCGGCTTTTTGTTTTGTTTTTCATCGCATTATGCAAAAATAACTTTATTTACCTCAGTGGCATGGCCATTCGATACAGGCTTACAGATCTATTACAGACTGGATTTTATTTTGTAATGTCCCCAGTTTCCTAGTCAAGGCAGACTAATATCTACCTCCATGTGCACCTGTTGTCTTGCATTGTTTCCTTCATGGGTAGGTTTTATTGTCAAAAATCAATCAGGAAGTCTGGATGTTTGTTGACCGTAGTTTAACATTGATTGGTACAGTAAGACACATTATTTGAATACTCTTTTATATGAGATTTTACTGTATATCAGAATTGTTATATTTTTATATAGTGCATTTATTTATATAGTATGGTATTTTGCTGGTCATTAACTTTTTAAAATTGCGTTTATTTTTTTCAAAATAAAATACTGATAAGTTGTGGTTGTTTTACACTTGACACTATCTTATTTAACCATGTCTTCTACATTTCTGTGTCCCGCCAGGGTTTGTTCTTTTATATCCATGTCCTGTGATTTTGTTCTATGCACTGAAAATTACCACGACTTGCCCCACCCCCACAAACTGGACTTCCTATTGTGCTTTCTATTGTTCTGTGATTAGATTTAAGGCAGTATACAGTTTTATTTAAACATACAGTGACAATGAAATTTGGCAGGTTTACATTCATCAAGTGCTTGTATTGAGTGTTAGCATTAGTCCATAATGCCTTTCCATGGTTTACACCATTTGTGTTTTCTCTCAGGTTTGAGCTGCTGTTTGCTGAGCTGGAGATGAACAGAGAGGAACTGGGCATCGCCAGCTATGGAGCTTCAGTAACCACAATGGAAGAGGTTTTTCTAAGGTAGGAGAAATATCACATGGGGAGTGTCCCAGTCCTTTTAAATTTCTATGTCAGGATATGACACTGGGTGTAACTCTCCTACAGCTGGGCACATTTGAAAACAAACATATGTTCAGGTTATGGACAGATAAGAGTCAGTGAAATGTACAAGGAGAGAACTTTTAATGCAACAGAAAGCAGATTCAATATACTGTTCAAATTAAGCAATGCGTGATATTGTAAGTATTGTACAATCATCTGTGTTGGAATCTGGAAATTTTGTCAACACCATGTTTTGGCTCCCTGTCAGTGCATTCATTTTTGTCTTGGTTTACCACCTTTAAAATTCTCTTTACCCCACATACATGAAATAAAACGTTCCCAGCACAAATTTTTAGTGATAATTACTCAAAACATTATTACAGAAAAGGTATTGGTTAGAGATAGTTTTTCCATTTTATACACACAAATAAAGCAAATCTAAGCTAGAAATGGAGAGGAGATTCTAGCATAAAGGCCTCTCATCAGCATTTTCAGCTGTTAATTAAATTAGAAAAAAATAGATAATAAAAGAGAAGGTTAAACACTGAAACACAAATTAGTGTAAAAAACAAAAAAAACAGTGTTGTTTACATATAAATCCATGCTAAGGCTGATATGTTAATTGTCTCTCCTTTGCTCACACCTCCCAGTTCCAGCTGCCTGCTGCTTACCGAGCAGTTATTTCTGTTTCCCTGTGGACTTTAGATGTGTATCTGTGGCAACAAGAACAAGAGCGCTTCCACTTAAGACGCCTAGCTCTGTATGCTACTTCAGCTAGCACACATGTATGACATTGTACTCGTAGGCCTCATTATTTACAGCTCAAACTGAGAGTCCATCTGTGTGTTCTGTCCATACACTGTACGCTAAGCATCAAACATCAGCTCTTTGCTGGTGTTGAGTCTTTTGCAGCCATGTAAAATGACTTGTCGCTTACAGTAGATAGCAACACTGCTACTGTGCCATTAAAACTGTTTTATTTTATTCCGGATTCCTTTGTGATCATTAATACCAAATTTAGCACTTGTAACATGTTTTCAAAGATATAAACAGCTAATGTCCAACACTATTACTAAACTATTTTGTCTGTAACTAAATCAGGTTAAAATTTTGTAATTGTGAGTTGTCGCCATTTAGGAGGTATACTCTCAGAGTTCTGACATTTTTTATAAAATTATATTTACTTATTTTGTTCATTATTCTGCTATTAAATTGCACAGACGAGCTGTGGAAAGGCTAGACTGATTTGTAGATTTATGAACTTAGGTTCACAGAGGTCTGTTGAGATAAAGGTGTCTAATACGGTTGGATCTGCCCTCCTGTGTAAAGTAGGTGCCTTGATTAAGGCGATCATTGATAATTTGATATTTGATTTGCTTTCTTCAACTTACTGTGATGCTGAATTGGATAAAAAGGTAAAAAATATTGGACCCACTATTCTTTCTGAACTTCATCATGAATTATAAAAAACACAACAATGAATAAACTTATGCTCAACTTTAATTTTAGCAAAGAGTTTGAAAGTAGCAGTTATTTCTTTGCTGAGATTAGTTTTAATTTTTGCACTGAAGGCTTCATATTTAAGTCAACTTCTGATGCTGCTTTTCAATAAATAATTGAATAATCGTGGCATAATTTGTGTTTATCAGAGTGGGAAAGTTGGTGGACTCTAGTTTGGACGTCCAGGCTATCCAGCTGCCGGCCTTGCAGTACCAACATGAGAGACGCTCCCATGACTGGACAACAGATGATGCTAGCAGCATCAGCGGCATGACCGATGTCACCGACTTCACAGACAGTGGCACGCTCATTTCAGAGGACTGCTCCAATATCAAGCTGAACACAGGGGTAAGATAAGAAGAAGCAAACTCATTCATCAGTGGCGCCTAGAGGATTATATTTCATAGTACACATAAGAACTGCCTACAGCAGCGTAAATCTTGTTTTAATGAGAAACTTTTCTCATTATAACAAGATACTTTGCTCATTTTTATGAAATACTTTCATGTTAAAATCTATTTTTCATGTTATTACAACATACTATATTTTCTTGTTATAACTACAGAGGTATTTAAATAGCTATTTTGTCGTTATAACAACATAGCCTACTGCATTTTCTCATAATAATGTGAGCCCTGCACAGCTTGGAGTAAGTGCAACATGCACACTGGCTCTGAGCAGCACCTCCATAGCTCATTCAGTTCAGCAGCCTCTCTCTCATCAACACCTGCCATACTAAATTTCCACACAGTGACCAGCATTGCGCTTGGGAGGTGCACACCAGCCGCCCTTTCAAAATCAATGATCTGACACTTAAATCCAATAATTAGTCCACAAAATAATACACGAATGCAGCTCACGAGCCATGATGAACAAAAAAATACCCTGCACATCCTGGTACTGTTATTTTATTGACAACAGGTAAAGTCAGTGCATGTATGTGTGCACAATGACCGCCAGACGCAGTGGTGTAAAACTTGAGCAAAACTATTTTGAAAAATATACACACAGTGTGTACAGGATTATGGCTGCAGGCGCCACTGTCATTCATTATGCTCACATTTCAGCCCCCCTTTTCTCCCCCGCCAGGTCAGACTGCACCTGCAGCAGTTTTATGCCATGTTCCTGAAAAGGGCACTGTACAGCTGGAGAAACTGGAAAGTGATGGTGGCGCAGTTCTTGGTTCCTTTGGTCTTCACTGTTGTAGCTTTAGTTGTGGTACGCACTTTTCCCAATCACCAGAATGCTCCTCAGCTGAGGCTGGCACTCAGTCGCTATGGCCCCACCAGGGTGCCTGTTGCTCTGCAGCCTGGGTCAGGTCCCCTGGCGTCCGCCCTGGCATATACATACAGTTCACAGCTCTCTGCCCAGCTAGGCCAGCTCATCAACATTACTGGTAAGCATAAAGAGAAAGACAGGGACATGGCTTGACTGTTTCGCTAGGTGTTTAATGAAACCCATTACTCTTGCTTCCCTCAGACTTTACTGATTACATCCTGACCCAGGCAGAGGAAGAGGGCGGCGTCTTTAATGAGCGTTGCGTGGTGGGTGCTGCTTTCCGTGGCAGCAGCAGTCACTTTGCAGAAGCAACAGCCTACTTCAATAATGAGGGCTACCATACACCTGCCACAGCCCTCATGATGGTGGACAATGCTCTCTTCAAACTTCTAGCAGGGCCCGAGGCTTCCATCCAGATGGGCAATTACCCCATGCCACGCAACCTGTCTGAGATCGCTCAGAGCCAGCTCACTGAGTGAGTGAAGGGGGGGGGGAGGAAGAATAATATTAAGAACATGTGGCATGAGAAAAAAAGTTTAGCTTCCAAGTCAGGTCAAGATTTTTATTTGCCATTTATGCATAAACAGACAGTCTAGGCATATAGGAATTCTTGTGCAGCTCTCCTTTGGAGTCAGGTAAGGAGTCAAAAGCCAGAAAGAACACTTTAGTGTAATCCTCCCAACACTTTATTTAGTCTTAAAATAAAAAAGTTACATAAAGGTAACAAAGCATTAAAATCACAATACACTAAAATAGGGTAATAGTATTTTCCCCAGTGAACTTCAAACATCGCACCTCCATATACGAATGTCAGTCATTCTGTTGCACTCAAGTTGTGAAGCATTACACTACTAACTGAATGGCTTTGTGTTCCCATGTAAGAGGTTAAAGAAGGATGAATTGTAAATTTGTGCCAAAAAATAAAACGACTACAAAACGCATTTTAAGATAGATTTAAACTCCAGTCATTTTGTGTGTGACACAATGTAACTGCTGGATATGTGCTGTAACTCTTCCTTTGCACAATTTCTCTTTAATTTTCTCATGTCATCAACCCTCTTCTAGTTCCTCCATTCTTTTCTGCCTTAACAGTCTCCATCTTTTCTTTCCTCTGTAGGAGTAAGACAGGCTTTGCCATTGCTATCAACTTGATGTATGGTATGGCCTCCCTATCCAGCACCTTTGCCCTGCTGCTTGTTACAGAGTCCTCTATTAAATCCAAGCATGTGCAGCAGGTCAGCGGTGTCTACCTGTCAAACTTCTGGCTGTCAGCCCTGCTGTGGGATCTAGTCAACTTCCTGCTGCCCTGTCTTCTCATGCTGGTTTGTATGACAATTGATATTACTAGGAAGTTACTCAGGGACTGATTAGTTAGAAACAGACTGGTTTGATTTGTCCAGGCTAAAAGCACAGTATGCATAGACTTGATAAATGCATTGTGCACTGACATATCTTAACTTTGTTTTGCTCTCAGGTGGTATTCAGGGCATTTGGAGTTGAGGCCTTCGTAGAGGATAACCACCTGGTAGATGTGTTGTTAATACTGCTGCTCTATGGCTGGGCTGTTGTGCCTCTTATGTATCTTCTGAGCTTTTTCTTCTCCACTGCTGCTACTGCCTACACTCGCCTCACCATCTTCAACATGATCTCTGGCACAGCCACCTTCCTGGCTGTCACCATCATGACCATCCCAGGTGAGAGGAGACACTGTCTCAAAATTGCAGCATTGGCCATAATATAATATGTTGCCAGTTATAAGACAATAGAATATGACTCCTATTTTTATACTGTAATTTCTATTAAAAATGTGAAAATGTTATATTAGGGCCAATATATTATGTGCTAGTTTTACATGTTTGAACAGTGGTTGACATCTTGAACACATTCATGTTGACTGTTTATGAATTTGTTCTCCAGAGTTGAACCTGCAGGACCTCTCTCACTTACTTGATAAGGTGTTCCTGATCTTTCCAAACTACTGCCTGGGCATGTCCTTCAGTCAGTTCTACCAGAACTATGAATTCATCTCGTTTTGCACCTCCAGCCCTATTAGCAAGGAAATCTGCAAGTACTTGAGTAAGTACAGCCTAAATATTCCCTCAGAGAACAATAAGGTCCTTGCTTTTGCTATAGAATGGCACAGTGCATGCGTTTAGATTTGACATTTATGTTGTGATGGATATATGATATAGAAGGCGTAATTATAAAAATAAATCCTTATGAGGGTGGCAGTATTACACATGCATTGGAAAGATGATGGTGATTTTTATAGTGACAATGATAATGATAGACCCTATGAATGTGGATATAATAAATATATGACAACAATAATAGTAATACATGGCAGAAGTGGATAAGAATAGATACAAATAATAAACCGTTCAAATATAGTAACTGTACACTCTCATAGCCTTAATGGCCTGTAGGTAAAAACTGTTTAGTAATCTGGAAGTGCAGGTTTTAATGGACCTATGTCGCCTTCTATATAGCGGCAGTATGAACGAGTGGTTACCTGGATGAGATGAGTCCTTGATATGTTTTCTGTGCATCGTAGACAGCGGGATGTGTAGATGTTCTTTAATGAGGGTAACTGAGCTGGTAAAGTCTTGCGCTACTTTGACTGTCTTGATCCATTTCCCTTCAGATGCTGTGCTACTAGCATACCATACAAAGATACAGCAGGATGGTATGCTCTCAACAGAGCAGTGATAGGTGGACACCAGCAGCTGTTGAGACAAATTGACTTTTTGCAGTGGGGAAAAAAATAAAGCCTCTGCTGTGTCTTCTTAAATATTACAGTTGTGTTGACACTCCATGTGACACTCCCATCCTGGGAGGTATATGTGCCTAGAAATTTAAATAAATTTAAATTTGCATTTTATATATCTACATGTTCAAAAGTTATATTTTTGTTACAAATTCAGTTTGACTAGGACAGTGTTAAACTAGGACAGCTACGATACCTTTGGAAATAGACAGTAGAGATAAATATGGGTGAAAACAACTGATCTACATTTGCCATTATGCACCGTATTCTTCACTGTCACAAAAAACTGTTGAACCTGCAAATTGGATTTTTTTTTTTTGTAATCCAATTTCCATGTTTCTAATTACCAAAAAAATAAAAAGCATTAATTTATTGTTTCTCTGCTTTTAGACATCACATACCAGCTAAACTACTTCTCTATGTTGGAGCCTGGTGTGGGACGCTTCCTTGTGGCCCTTTCAATTCAGGGACTAGTCTTCATTATTCTGCTCTTTGTCATTGAGCTGCAGTGTGTCCGTACTCTCTGGCGGCTCCTCACCTCCCTGTGCCGAAGACGCAAACAGGTAGATGAACTGTGGGAGCAGTAAACAAGGCGGTGTTTGTCTTTTTCTTGTTTTTTTTTTTTTTTTTTGGTCAGTACAGACTTTCCATTTTCATCAGAAATTTCCTTGCAGCCACTGCTTGCACTGTGTAGGAGGCCTCTCTGTGAAACTGTTTTCAATTTGTAGTTGAATAGATTCAGACAGACGTCTGTGAAAAGCAACATTTTTAAAGACAACTAGAGCAAAGTGATTTTTCTCTAATCGTGTAGATTAGATTAAATGTTTTATTTTTGGGGGTGCATCAGTTAATAACCCACATACTGATTCATTATAATGGGCTGCACTTCATCAGGGAGAAGAGGCAGCAAGTGGTTGCTTGAGGCTCTTGTCACTTGAAATTCTGTTACCACCTCTGCATTAATCAGCACTGAGACTAAAGGGATTTTGTTGACATTTAAGAATTGTCTGTTTCATTAGAAAGACTGAAACCTCTCCAAATGATTCAGGAAACACTTCTGTTCTGTTTTGGAACATGCATCTAGAGTGGAAACAAATAAACTAATCAAATAGTCGATAGGTGAATCCCAATTCCACTAATTACATCCACATTTCCCTCACTTGTCTTTTCCTTACATCTTAGTCCCACCCATGTTAGATGCAAGGAGAGATGAATTGAGGTTTTAACTGACACGTGACTTCCTTTCCTCCGATCCTTGTATAAAGTGTCCAGTCACAAACTAATTTCCGATAAAGAGTCATGTCAATCTGTAATGAACTTCCACGAAGGCTGCACTTGTGTATCCTCGGTTATAGCTCCTCCAGGCAGAAATGAGAGCTTTGGGACGTCCCTTATCATGGCAGACCGAAACGACTTCTGGGTGATCAAGGATTGATTAAAATAACTGAATTGGGATTCACCTTATGTGTGTATAAATATTAATATACAGTATGTGTATACTGTATATGAACGCACATATGCGAACAGTCATGCGTCAAAGATTACAGTTTCTCCAGGCTCCATCTGTTGTACAACTGAGCTGATCTTGCCTAATCATTAAGTATGTGTATTATTTTGGCCTTCCCCCCCGTACACTACTGTGACATAGTAAAAGACCTGTGGCAACATCTTATAACTCTTACTGTGAAGTGGGGGTGGTGTTTTATTTTATGTAGTTATTATTATTATTATTATACATTTTCATCTTACTCATTGGTGCGCATGTGTGCTAGTTACCTCTAATAGAGGATTCAGCGGTCCTTCAAGAGGACAGAGACGTGGCTGATGAGAGGAAGAGGGTCCTGGAGTGCCAGCCTGTAGTGGAGTCTATGGTTGGTAGCCCGCTCATACTGCAGGAGCTCAGCAAGGTGTGTATTCATAGGTCTGAATGTTTTTTGAGACAGAATGCCTCAGTGTTGAAATATGTGTGACACAAAGTTTGTCTTTGTGAGATATGAAAAGGTGGAAGAGACCCGCTGTTATTTCTCCTTCGCAGGTGTACAGCAGTGGGACAAATATTCTGGCTGTAGACAGGCTGTCTCTTGCCGTAGGTAAAGGGGAGTGTTTTGGCCTCCTGGGCTTCAATGGAGCAGGGAAGACCACAACCTTTAAGATGCTGACAGGTGATGAGAGTGTTACCTCTGGGGATGCTTACATTGATGGATACAGCATCTTGAGAGACATTAAGAAGGTAGGAGCAGATGGAGGGAAAGGCTGTTTAACCAAATTCAAAGATTAATTCACTTCAGTAGTGCAGCCTTTGGATTTAAAGTGCCCAGGGCTTGCATTTCTGTGTTTTCTATGGAGGAGTAATTCAAATTAATTATTGCTGTTGTGGTTCGTCGTTCCGTCCACTTTCATATTCTGGCTTCAACATGTCAGGTAAGATTTGAGGTATTGTCACTGTCAAAAGCGCAGCTTATTTGTCAAAGTTTTTTTTGTATATGCATTGTCGTAGCTTCCCGACCAGCAGCAGGAGTTGTGCACTCTCCTTGTGATACCAGGTTTTGTTGTTTTGAAATAATTACAGACTATTTGGAGTTCTGATGGATACAAAGCTAATCTAGAGGTACCCAAGATTAAAAATGAAATGGCTGGAAATGATCATGCCATGGGCACATTAAGTTCTTCAATGTGGAGATGCATTGTTTTAAATACATAAAAGATTTGAAAGGGAACATTTATCTCTGCACTGCAGGTACAGCAGCGCATTGGTTACTGTCCTCAGTTTGATGCTGTATTGGACCACATGACAGGAAGAGAAACTCTCAGCATGTATGCCAGGCTCAGAGGAATACCAGAGAAGTATGTGTCTGGCTGTGTGGAGAACGTCCTGAGGTCGCTGCTGCTCGAGCCTCATGCT
The DNA here is from genome assembly GCF_001952655.1 of Monopterus albus. Taxonomy (NCBI): domain Eukaryota; kingdom Metazoa; phylum Chordata; class Actinopteri; order Synbranchiformes; family Synbranchidae; genus Monopterus; species Monopterus albus. The sequence continues at coordinate 518,928 of NW_018128153.1, forward strand.
GATAAACTGGTCCGCAACTACAGGTAGGTAGACTGTAGGTTCAGAGAGAAAAGTCTGAGCCATGTGCAACATATCGGCACGAATAACACCTTATTATGTTGAGGAAGTGTGTGTAAATAATATGTCACCTTCATTAACATATGTAGCGGTGGTAACAAGCGGAAGCTGAGTGCGGGTATGGCTCTGATTGGTGGGCCTCCAGTCATCTTCCTGGATGAACCTTCAACTGGGATGGACCCTGTGGCCAGGAGGCTGCTGTGGGATGCTGTTACACGCACACGAGAGTCTGGCAAGGCCATAATCATCACTTCTCACAGGTAAGATTTGTAGTGTGTATTAGGTATCAGTAGTAAGTAGTCCAATAAGTTAACAAAGTACATTTACTCAAGTATAATACTCCCATGCATCTGTAATTTAGCTTAGGTAATATTTTAATTCTAAGTCTTTTGTAATGGAATGTTCTTACAGTGCATTAATGATAATTTTTCTAAAAATACTTCTTACAACACCGGGAATTGGTTAAAAGACGTCGTACTGCTCTTATCTTGATATGATGTGATCTCTGACCAGTATGGAGGAGTGTGAGGCCCTGTGTACCAGGCTGGCAGTGATGGTCAATGGTCAGTTCAAGTGCCTCGGGAGTCCCCAACACCTGAAGAGCAAGTTTGGCAGTGGCTACACCCTGCTGGCTAAAATGCACATAGAGACTGAGCTGGAGGACAGAGATCTGCAGCTGTTTAAAGACTTCATTGAGAGCACCTTTCCAGGTCAGTTAACATTTATTTTAGCATTTAAAATATGAACTATAAAGATAATTAGAAGTATAAACAATTGAAATTAGTCAAATTAAATTGAAGATCTGTGTAATAGAAAGAGAAAATAAAACGTAACCATAATTTAAATGCTGTTTTCAGGGTCTTAATGCTTTATTATGCAAAGCAACAAAACAAAATGTATTATTGTAGCTGTACTTACATCTGTGCTTAATATAACCATGCCAAAAATGTTTCTCTGTAGATTTCTAGAATTTTTCTATACACTGTTAAGATATTGTTGTTCATTTGCTGTCAAAGTGATCTGTCATTGTTAAGAATATCAAAGCAGATGTAACTGTGTGAATGTTCTCCCACAACAGGAAGTCAACTAAAGGATGAACACCAGGGAATGGTGCACTATCATTTGACTGACAAAACACTAACCTGGGCCCAGGTACTGTAATCGATTTTACAATTTAAAAAGTGGCTCTGATCAGGGAATCCTTCGATGTACTGTGCCTGTGCTGTGTTAGAGCTCCCTCTAGTGGACAAAGTAATGCACAGTAACTTTCAATTATCTGAGCTGCAGTTTTGTAGGAAGTACTTTCTAATCTCCTCTTTTTGTATGTGTCAGTCTGTGATTTAAAAAAAATGCATTGATATGTTTTAACCAGTGTTTATTTCACATGTTCACAGTATGGTAGTACCTCCAAAATGCCACAGACAACACTGAATAGCTCAGAGATACAAAAGATGCAGATTGCAGCTTTAAATTTTGACATTTGCACAAATTCTTCGGTAACACCAGAGACATGTTCACATCACACTTTTCTACATCGTCTCTCCATATTCTTTGTTCCCATCTAGGTGTTTGGCACTTTGGAGGCAGCCAAAGAGAAATACCACATTGAAGACTACTGTGTGAGCCAGATATCACTGGAGCAGGTGTTCCTCAGCTTTGCCCAGTTCCAGCACTGCACAGAGAGTGGCAGGAAGTAGCTGGAGCGAGGGCTCCATCCATCCATCGTTTATTTTCTACAGAACGTGCAGAACCTGTGTATATGGACTTGTCTCCATTACACAGCAGGTGTTTACACAGACTGGAGCAGAGCATGGTTTATTTCCAGCTCCATTTTTACTTTGACCAAAACACACACACACACACACACACACACACACACACACACACACACATACACATACACACAGGGCCAGCCCCTAAACATCAAATCCAACATTTCTGCTACTCTATCATGTTGGTGCATCTTTGTTGAATTATTCATGCCTCTGTTGTTGTGTAAAAAATTGGAATTCAGACATGTGGGGATGCTGATTATAACAAGTAATGAACTCTTGAGTGCTGCACTTTTTTAATGAGGTCAAACACAATGTCAGCACTCATTAAACACTACCACTACACTTAATTGTATGTGACAGGGTTTGTTTGTGTGTATGTGTGCACTTATGTATGTGCAGATTTGTGTTATTTATGATTTTATATTAGTTGATCATGTTTCTAAATCATCAATCATCACAAGAGAATGAACTCCATTTGATATGTTTATGAAATTGTTGCACAGATGTGAGCCTTATCTAACTGACAGTTTTCATTTCTGTTCATTGCCCTGTACAAAACACCTGCACCTCAAGAGCCTCTTAATGTTGTTGCCAGATGTAAATAATGTGAGAGATTCATGGTCCTAAAACCACTTAGTCATTCAGCCCAGAGCAGAACTTTTACTCATTTCAGGACTGTTGTGAGTTCACTGATGAATGTATACATAAAATTGCGAGTGCATGATTCATTATTGAGGATTTATCCTCAGAGTACATGCAGCCCTGTGACTACATTTTGTATCCCTCCGCTGTTCGGCTTGTGAATTTTGTTCTTGCTGCCAAACAAGTTAAAGCAAGTGTGATACCATATTCAACTGTTAAAGTTCACATGGAAGAAATATTGAAATTGTTGTGTGATGCAGGAGATTATTTTCTACTGTTGCTGCTGTTGCAGTAAAGTTGGAGGTGTTGATCTGTAGTCAAGCTGCATCAGACTGCATGTGGCTGATGTGGACCTAGAACAACAAGGCTGTTTTTGCACATTCTTCTTTGGTTTTCTGCAGCTATGCATTTCACTGAGTACACCTGTGTGTGTGTGTGTGTGTGTGTGCGCTTGGTATTCCTCACACTGAAGGGGCTACAACCTTCTTACACACTTGCACTGTGACAATTTTAGGTTGACAACTTAGTTTAAGGTTAGGCACGTGAGTAAGAGTATGGGAATATACACTATGAATCCTGAATTCATCCAGATTATATTAAAATAGTGCTATAGTCCTTAAATATGTTAACCAAGAGATTGCTACTGTGCAGTGGACAAACCTTTCTTTTCTGTCATCTTTAATGTGGAGCTGCTCCTTTAGGGAATGCCAAGATATTCATTAATAAGGCCCATCAATGGGATGGATAGTAACATTTAACTAAGGCCTCTGCAGACAAATTGGAGAAAGAATGGTCACTGTTTGGTCCTTTTTTTATAATGCTCAGAAGATGCCCGTTTATCACACTCCCAGAACTTTATTTTAACTTTAATATCAATATTAGAATTTTGGATCAGTTAGCATTCACTAACTCTAGTGTGCACATTCCTAGTTTTGAAAAAATCCTGGATTCACAGATGTAAGATGAATGAATTTACTGTCTTACATGAAAGCAGAAGGCTCTGACATACATCAGTTGTACTATCAGCTAAATATGATTCACAGCTCTTTTGTGTATTTGTGTTTTGTGGAGAAAAAAAAACTAGAGACTGACATTCCAGGAAGACACAGACATGTGGCTTATTGTTCTTTACAGGATATAAGGTCATATTCTTGAGTTTTATTACATTTGTTTGTGTATTTGCACAAATAGTGTGATTTAAAGGGTCCATGACATGCTTGCCTTTGTTTTTTGACTTATCTACAATGTTGTTAGTTGGACTGGAATAGACAAAAAATGAGGTGTACCTATGTTCTAGGACTTTTGTGCAAAAGCAACTCGGTTTATATACATCTCGCTAACTCTCGCTTGCAGACTGTCAAGTCCCTCTGGACAGTTTAAGGATCTCCTTGAATGGTCATAATCTCCAGGCAGTTGCACATTCACGTGCGCTTGCCTGGAAGACCCACACGTCGCTTATTGGTTTTTAAAGGATTTAATGCCTTCGTTTAGACTTTTTTTTACATTTGTTTATTTGCACAGTTCATATCTCATTAAATATGTGACTTGAATCAATTGTAAAAGGAGAAACATAATTTGAGAAAAATGGAAATGCTTGTGCTACTGATATTGACAGATTATGCTGAAATACAGTGTACCATATTTTAAAAAGGGAATTTACACACATTCATCGTGTACTGTACTGTACCATCGAACTGACCTTATTAACTGTATATGTATCACTGTTGTTTTTTAAATCAAATATTGCTCAATGCAAATGGAAGCAAACACCATTGTCTGTTCTCATTTTTCCTTAAAGTAATACATCACACTCTCCTGAATCTATATGTCTACAGAGAAGCCTCCAGGGGTAGGTGGAAATATATGTTTGTTTGCTTTTTTTTCCCCCCCAAATCAAATTTGACCTTTAGAGAAGTTGTCTTAATGTACATAAAGCAGAATTTAAACCTGCTTATTACAACAGAGGTATTACCAGGTTTTCCTTCAAACCAGTTTAAAGACCAAACTAATTGCACTGCTCTGAGCTTTATCTGTGATAGTGTCAGTCTTTCAAAGAGAGGAATGCACACACCTTTTCAAATCCTACCTGTTTCTCTAAGATGCCTCCTTTAAATGATCCCATTAACTTAAACAGAGACGTCTACCCTTGTCTGCCAAAAACACATATGGGTGTAGAAAACACGATCAAGGTGTTCAAACAAGATTCTTTGCCTTAACGTGTCTGTACATGTGATTTTGGTTTTCTCAGTACAGTTCTGTTGTAGTTCAGCTCTGAGACTGTTGCACGATGGAACTAACAATGCCCGGAAAAAAAAAGTTTAAATCAAAATTCAATCAAATTTGCTACTTGAATAACTAACTCAACTTTGTCAAACTACAGTTATGAAACAAAGCATTAAAACGTTTCACACGGTGTTTTAAACACTAAAGTCCATCAAAACAGCAAAGTGAAACAAAGGTCAGGAGGCCCCCTCTACAGTGCAAACAGTACAGCAAACAGTACAGCAAACAGTACAGCGAACAGTACAGCGAACAGTACAGGGAAATGAAAAACACATAGCCCACTGCATGATATTAAAGGCAACTTTTAAAAATGTTTTCTGCTATATAGAATACATATGGGAGTATTTAAAAAAAACAAACAAACTGTAAAATCAAATTTATGATAAAGACAGAAAGTTGTGTGTGACCTGGGCTCGTTCATGGGACACATTGGTGAGTTTAGTTTGATGATATTAGTAGTGCACCTTCCTGATAAAGTGAGACCAGTGTTTCCCAGCCTGAACACCAAGACGGCTCTTTAAGGGTCACAAGGGCTCAAGAATACAAAACTTGTAATCCCTATCTAAGTGGACCAGATTTGGATTTTGGGGAGTTCAAAACCACAAATCCATCATCTCTGCTCAACCTTCAAAAGTAGTTGTGGACAATAATGTCTCACATTGTATGACCAGTCTTTCATTTAGAGGAAGATCCACAGATGGTCCTGGATCACCAGCAAGGGGCATTTTTTAAATTCTTAAATTAAATTCCATTATGATTTTAAGCAAGTGTTATGTACTTGGAAAATAGTATTTCTCATAATTGAAATGGTTCTGAATTGCTATATTGTCTGTCTTCCTTATGTTGTTCTTCACATCCAGTAGGTGGTGATGGGTAGGATTAAAACACTGATATTCAGGGTCTGGTAAACGTCTAAATCTGGATCAGGGTGATCTTATCCTTAATCAGGCAGAGATGTCTGATCCTGGATCACAAAATGTTGGATTTTCAAATCTGATCGGCTCTGATTGAGATAAAACGTTTTGAACTCCCGGGCCAAAATGATTACAGGAGCGTGTGAATATCGGTTGTAGAATTTACTGTAGGTTTCTGCCAAAATGTAAGATTAAATCTCTGTGAGGACAAATCACTGTAGTCAAGCTTTGAACTTCAGAGTTCATAGGGGTGGGGAGATGAGTGAACCTACAATTGAAAGGACACTGGATTAGATTTTTGTATAAACAGCACTGCTTGTTACCTGAATAGTCAGAGAGGAACCGTAAGAACAGAACAGAATGGCTCTGTTGGATGATTTAACATTTAACCTTTTCTCTAGTCCCACCACCCTGCTGGGGGTTTTTGCTGTGCTGCTTGTCCTGTATCTTGTCTCCAGTACTTTCACACCAGGGGCAAAAGAGAAGGAGCCTCCAGGACCGAGACCTTTGCCCCTGCTTGGAAACTTATTACAGCTTGATCTCAAGAGACCTTATAAAACCCTGTGTGAGGTGAGTTTAGCATTCCTAATCAAAAACAAGTCCATTTTTGTAATGTGTTGTCACTTATAAAAACATTTATTATTACAGTAATGGACAAATTAATTATATTTGACTGTATTTTTAATTCATCCAGCTTTCAAAGAAATATGGGTCTGTATTTACGGTTTATTTTGGAACCAATAAAGTGGTGGTGCTGGCTGGATACAAGACAGTGAAAGAGGCTCTGGTCAACTATGCTGAAGAGTTTGGAGACCGAGAGGTTTCACCCATATTTCATGATATTAGTCAGGGTCATGGTAAGACTTTCCTTTACAAAATCATGAAATTATTTTATATATTAGCACAACAACAACATCACAAATAACTCAGCGTTTCTCACTCAGTTCACTTTTCCACTGTTATTTTTATTATTTGTTTCAGTGTTGAATCTTTAAATTTCTAGTTTGTTTAATTCAGTAGAATCTCTGATGAGTGTTACATGGTATATGTTCTAATGTATTGTATACTATGGCTTCAGAAATCATTCAAAAATATTCAGTTGTTGAACACTTGATTGTTTTTGAAGAGGTCACACCTTCAGTAACACTGTAGTAGACTAATACAGATTTCTTCTACTTGCATGTGATGTTTAATAGGAATTCTGTTTACCAACGGAGAATCCTGGAAAGAGATGAGACGATTTGCCCTCACAACCCTCCGAGATTTTGGGATGGGCAAAAGAGTGGCTGAGGAAAAAATCTTGGAGGAATGTGTCCATCTGATCCAAGTGTTTGAAAAGCACAAAGGTATGGAGTTAGACTAACATAGGAAAATGCATTCTGATTTATAAAATTATCAAAGGTGAGGTGGATGGGAGGCACTCATAAAGCTCAGTGACATTTCCTCCACATGGTCAGAACGCCTTATTTTATGGGGAATGAAATAAATAAAATGATAAAATGTAGTTAAATCATTACTTTTTTTCCAGGTTTGTTTTAATTGTACAAGATTGTCCTTTATTATTCTGTTGTGTAGTGACTTAAAATGATATCTATATTGTTATCCCCAAATGAAGTATGAAGGTTGTTTCTTGGTATAATAACTCTGTTATTAATGTGTTTTTACAGGGAATCCATTTGATACGGCACGCCCTTTGAATTATGCAACATCCAATATTATCTCTTCTATCGTGTTTGGAAGCAGATTTGATTACAATGACCTTCAATTTAAAAATCTGGTGAAACGAGTCAATGAGAACATATGCTTGTCAGGTTCTGCATCAATCCAGGTAAGCCTTGTGTTTATTTTAATTGGTAATGTTTTAAGCAGGAATAACTGCCAAACTTCATCTGTGTGTAGGCTGTAAAATGAAAGTTCAAACGTATACAGAGAAATATCTATAATAAAGCCAACTATAGGAATTTTATTACATAGATAATCCTTTAATCAATGTACAATGGTGAGAATAATTTAGTAGTATTTTAAATAGCTGCTCTGGGGCAAAT
>NW_018128154.1:0-2517 GCF_001952655.1 Monopterus albus
GGTCCGTGGTACAAAAAAGGTTGGGGGTCGCTGCATTAGAGGTTACAGGTGTACCTAATAAATTGGCCTCTGAGTTTATAGTTTTAACTGTAAATTTTTTTTCTTATATTTTTAGTTGGCTATTATACACTGAAAGGACATTTTCAAAAATTATATAACATGTTTATGTTATTATATTTGCTCTAAAAAAGGGGGGAAGGAAAATGATTAGAGTTTCTGTAAGTTGTGGTTAAAATACTGTTTAAAATATAAAGGTTTTGTTTATTTTCAGTCCCGATATGTCCGTGGACAAAGCCATAATTTTATTATTTCTTTTCAGTCTTCCACTCATGACAGTTTCTACTACTTAAATTTATTTTTCATTCATTTCAGTCTGACCTCTGTTTGTAGTCGCACTGCTTTTATTGTTCGACTTTGTGCGTCTGTTTTCCTGGTTTACTGTCAGAGAGCAGCCTGTGTGTGTCTGTGTGTAAACTGGGAACTGAATATTTCTATGAATAATGTACAAAGAGGTGGATTATGGATGCGAGTTGCCTGTGATCTTGGACATAATCCTGTCTCCACACCTCCTCCCCCCAGATGTTCTGCTCATGGAGCAGACTCACACCAGCAGACACACTTTGTCTTCTCACACCCTGGGATCGTGTTTCGTTTCTCCGAGATCTTCTGTCCGTTTTTGTTTTATTCTCATTTCTCACTGTGTTTCTGCAGGATGCAGATAAGTACGTTTTTACACACAAACACAGCCACGTTATTCTACACCCCCACACACTCACCCAAGGATTCTCTGCAGCACAAAGCTGCAAAGGATTATGGGTGACAGCGAGGCTCAGTGTGTGTGTGTCTTGTGACCGTGAGGTGACGGCCTGTAACTGTCACAGTCTGAGAAACAACCCAACTCTTTCTTTACAGCTTCACAGAGAATAAATTCATCTGTTCATCTTTATTCTTCCTGTGGATTTACAGAGATGTTGGCTTCATCTGAGCCAGCGTCTTTAGATTCTGTAACGGTCTCTAGCGGTTTGCAGTGTTTGGAGGCAAACACAAACGTCATATCTGATGGAAAACAGCCACAAAACTCCCTGCAAATTTCTATTTAACTGTCATTGTCCTCAGTCAGTCCCCTGTCTTGTCTTTATGAAGTGAAGTTGATGGAAACACAACACAACTCTTTACTGTGACGACTTGTTGGAACTTGGTTTAATATGTGCACAGCTGTGCACGTTCATAATGTTGGGTATGCCACTGACGACAGCACACCGAGCTGAGTGGAAACCTACTTACATCATCTTGGCTCCACAGACCAGACTCCATTTCATCATCAGGAGATTTAAAGAGAGCTCGGTACTCAATAAAAATCCATCTCAGTTCTGCAGCAGGTGCAACGGTGAGACTGGTTTCTAGAGCCTGTCAGTAAATCAAGTGCACGACGCCACAGTGACAGGAGAAAACACAGCAGACACACACACTGAGGTAATCTGATCTCTCTCTTCACATATTCCCATGGGAAAGTTCATGGTCACTCATTGTTTCTGTTTTTCTCTGCCTTAATCCCTCGTTCCTCCTGCAGGTCTCCCACCCACTCTCACCTCCGTCTGCCCTTTGTTTCCTATTTGTTTATTTGTATTTCTTTTGGTTTTACACTCATATAAACTCTGTCTCATTTTAGCATTGTCCTTATGTAGAAGAAGTGTTTGGAAAATGTTTGGTTTCATCAGTCGTCACCACAGCAGTGACCAGAGCCAAAGGTTTCCATCGGGAGGTGGTGGACATCAAACCCAGAGCTAACAAAGCTAACAGAGCTAACACAGAGGGGGCCCCCTGGGCTGAGGCTCTTCAGGGGACACATGAAGGAGCATGTTGTTGTGCAGCTGCTGGGTGTGAAGTGAACAAGTGTGACAGATCATCTTAAGCCTGATGGAATGTCAGCGCTGTGCTTACAGATGTTTTCCTTTATCATTGTGTTGCATCTCTTTTTGTATCTCTGTGGCTGTTTTGAGTCTTTTTGTAGATGCTTTATGTCTCGTTTCATTTGTGTGTCATGGTTGTTTTTTGTGTCTTAATGGTCGGTTTGTACTTTATGGTCACATGCATCGTTTTGCATCTCTTATTGGCTGGACTTTTGAATTTCTTCATGGTCATTTGTAACTATTTGTAGTCATGTAGTATCGTGTTGTGTCTCTTTGCATCTCACAGTTGCTTGATTGGCTTTCCAACACTAAATACCAACATTCCCTTCACACAGGGTCTCTGGCCCAGTGACCACCTGACCCCCTGAGCCTGAGGTCAGTGCAGCTGTTCAGCTACTGATCCATATGCAGCTGTAAAGTCAGAGTGGGTCAGCCCAGTTTCTGCTCACAGATGTGACGTAGCTGCTGTCACTGTTAGCACTCAGGATGCTAACGTGTGGTACCTACAGGCCTGATAGCGCACACACCCCATCAGTCCTGTGTTTGCTCTAAAGCTGAGCTGGATCATTCTGTGCCTGCGTTCTTTCATCCCCCACCTCCCTTCATC
>NW_018128154.1:2811-2996 GCF_001952655.1 Monopterus albus
ATGGAGAGGTGGGGGGCATCTTGAGCCTCGCTGCAGCATCCACCAATCAGAAGGAAGAGAGTACAGAAAAGGAGAGAAATGATTGGTTGATATGTCTGTCAGTTAACTGATGGTGTGGACAGATGATTCTCTCTCTGTTAGTTTACTGTAAAATATTGAATATAATAAAAAATAATATATTATAT
>NW_018128154.1:3181-15277 GCF_001952655.1 Monopterus albus
TTACTCGGCCGCCATGATGTATATAAGTGACGTGAGAGGCAGCGGAAGTCATTTGAACCTGTGGAGAAGTGGAGGCTGGAGGTGCTGTAAGTATTTTAGTAGTTCTAACTGTAAATAATTGTTTAATCTTCTTCTTAAACCTTAAATTGTGGATTAAACGGCTTAACCACAGTGTGTACAAGTATTAGGTGGCGATGTTTATTACATACGATGAATTTGTTTTACAGATGGTTGTGGATTGTTCCCGTGTCGAGACTTCGATAGACATTTCACCACGTTGTACTGAACAGTTATTGTTGTTAAGTCCATAAACAGTTGGAGGTAGATGCTTTTAACAACCGTGGCTATCAGGAAGATTAATGAGAACTGAGTCACCGTAGTAAACTGTAGTCCGGTGTCCTAAAACTGTCCAGAATGTTGATACAACTTTTGTGATTTATCAGAAACGATTAAATTGTCACGTGTTGTAAAGTTGAGGCATTAAAACCAACTTTCAGTTCGTTGAGCTTCCATCAGGTAAACACGTGGTGGAGCCCGGCGTCTCCTTACATCCGTGTTCAGTTTAAATTTCATAACAAGTCGCAAACTTACATCATGAATTATTAAATTAAATCAAATGAAGTCGGTCATGAAAGACCTGAGAACATATTTGATTTGCGTCTGCACCTTAATTTGAGACCTGTGTTCTCGTATGTTTTTTATTTTTATTTTATTCTTGTTTTTTTTACGGTTGACCCGATGAGACGTGTGCGCGCTGTCTACGGGCGTGTTCACGCTGTAGTCTCTGTCCGTCCGTCTCTGGTCGGTGCCGAAACTCCTGAGGCCTCTGCACAAAATGGCGCAGCTAACGTTGCTAGCAGGTGGTCACGGTGTTACGTTTTACACGATCAGACGTTTTTTAAACACAACAACGGTGAGGTGAACACAAACGCTGCTTCCCGCAGTAATGTGAACATACTGTCACTGTCCAACAGGTTTATACTGGTTCACCTCAGATGTGACCTTCAGGGACACCGTAGCGAATCTAATCAGTTGTGTCAAGATGGATGATGGGATTAAATCCTCAAGGGCAAGAGACAGAAATGCATCAACTCCACTGAACCTGGGGACAGGTGAGTTTATCTATGTGGGTGTTGCGGTCTATAACACACTATTTAATAATTAGAACTGTTGCATATATTTTGTCAAGAGTAGATTTAGAATAAGAATAATAACATCTAGAGAAGACTGTAACATACTTTCCTGATCAGTTATAATCAGCAGGTTAATCAAATCATCTGATATAATATTCAGTTGGCGCTTGGTGAGCTCCTGACATATTCATGTCCTTTTGTTCCGGTGTGACCTGAGTGGCCTTAAACCAGCTTTATTCTGTCTGCTTGCTCTCAGTTCACTGTGTGCTTTACTAAAACCTTTTGCTCACCTGAATCACACAACTAAACCTGTCCTGCTGGTCACAGTTCGCAGTGATGACGTCTTTTCCTGCCATTCGTAGTTTCCACCAGAGGTCTACGGACCAGAGATGGCCCAAACCTTCCTTGGATGTCTGAGCGAACAGTGACAGTGTAGAACCTGTCTCAAGAAGATCTGGCTGATTTCAGAACTGATGTCATTTCCATCTCACTTACAGGGTGAATGTCTCTGTGGTGCCGCTGTCGATGTTCATTTGGTTAAATCACTATGATCGTTGACCGTGGCGATGATCAACGCTCATCAAGCCAGTGTAAGTTTTGCCATTAAAATATGTGAAGTCCTGGTCGGTGTTTGTCGCCGTGATGATGCTTTTTCCTGCCATTCGTAGTTTCCACCAGAGGTCTACGGACCAGAGACGGCCCAAACCTTCCTTGGATGTCTGAGCGACTCAAGGCAACAAAGATTATTTTGTCTATTTTACCCTCGTAACTTAAAAAAAATGTCAAATCTCACTTTCAGGCGGGCTGTGAATGGCATCTGAAGGTCTGGTTCTGATGGAGCCGGGTCCATCGTCTGAGTCCACACAAGTCCATGACACAGGTGTGTATGTCTGGTACTGTCCGGTTGCTGCTGGAACAGTTTTACTGTTTTTTTTCTTTTTATTCTTATGTGATCCTGTAACTATCTGGTTAATGGCAGTGACACTTGAAGCATCATAAGGCAAACCGCTTGACGGCCTAACGGTCTTCGCTTTTCCAAACAAAAATGCAGAACATTAGATGTGTGTGGCTTTTCTTATGTGAGGATTCTTTGTTACACAGAACGGTAAACTGAATCTTAAATGTCAACATGTCGAAGTGTCCTTGAGCAAGACACTGAACCCCCAGTTGCTCCCGGTGATGTCACCGGTGTGCAAATGGGTGACTGGCCGAATAATGTGAAAGCGCTTTGAGTGTGCTGTAAAAAGTGAAAACCTTTTTTCAAGAACCGTTGAACATTTAGTTTTCTACCTCAATAAAATTTGAGTTGCTTTAGTACTACAGGTAATAGGCCACAGAAGAAGATGGGTTTGAAGAAGTCTGACTTTAAATTTGGTAAATTTCTCCAACTAGAACACAACCTGTGTTTAACTGTCTGATTATGTTGAGGTCAGTGTGTAATTTATGAAACCTGTTTGTCTGTGGGCCACAAGTCGCTGTGATGACGTCTTTTCCTGCCATTCGTAGTTTCCACCAGAGGTCTACAGACCAAAGATGGCACAATCCTTCCTTGGATGTCTGAGCGATTTTTAAAGAAGTGTCTCTAATCTGTTTTCTCTTGATCTTCACATCTAACTTGTCACTACATGTCACTTTCAGGGTGAAAGTCTCTGCTTTCATAATTCCTGTCCAGTCAAAGGAGCATCAACAATAGTGGTTATTGACAGGTATGTTTTGTTTATTTTGCCATTTCAAATATTTGAATTTGTAAAGCCAGTCCAGCTGTAATGTGTAGACAGCTACAGTTCGCCGTGATGACGCTTTTCCTGCCATTCGTAGTTTCCACCAGAGGTCTACGGACCAAAGATGGCACAAACCTTCCTTGGATGTCTGAGCGAGTTCACTGCTAGTTGTTAGCTACCATCTCTCCTCTTGCCTGTTAGTTTATGTCTGTTTCTTCCAACAGGTCGGCCACAAATGAGGAGCTGCAGTGAATCGGTTTCTCCTCCCTTCCACTTCAGAATGAAGATATTTTATAACACTTTTTTTTTTACTTAAAAAAAAAAAAATAAAGATCCCATTGTTTAAAGTCGAGTTGAGCACTTTCTTTTGTCTTGAATAAACATGTCACAAACTGAATGAAATATGAATTTTCCCATCTCATCAAGCTGTCTGGTTGTAAACAAATGTGCCCAATATTTAATTTTATGCACACATTTGAATGTGGTAGACTGCCCTCTAGTGGGCGACACAAGCCATCGAACCCTAATTTCATGCTGGGTTTTTTTTGTTTGTTTTGTGTGCACGTTATATAGTATTTACGTGCTAGACTGTTTTTGCTTGTTTTCTCTCGTTATATAGCAGGTTTAAGGACTAATGAATACATCAGTTATAGTTACTCGCGTTACGTATTTTGAGTTCTCTGTGCGTCGTTATATAGCAGGTATAAGGACTTAAAGAATACATCACTTATAGTTACTCGCGTTACGTATTTTGACTCTTCTGGCTTTCCGTACTCTGCGTCCGGCAGTGGTTCTCCGTGCCGCTAGCCTAGCTGGCTGCAGTTTGCTGGTTAGCTCGCACCGGGAGAAAGAGACAATGGCCGATATGCATCCCCAAGTAAGTAAACTGGGTTTGATGTTTTTTTCACACATTAATGGGCAACACTTTAATCGTTTAATGAAAAGCCGACATGTCAGCTAGCTTGCTAGTTAACGTTAGCTTGGCAGGTGAGTGAGTGCTGTTACCGTTTCGACGTGGCAACAGACGCGTTGTTAAAAACACCAGAAGCTACGTCTTACTAGATTAATGGCACGAAGCGTATCCTGACATTACACACATTTGTGTCCGGCATTGAGCACGTGCCAAATATCAACATGCGGGTCAGTGTGACGATTCTTTGTGGCGACTCCTAAAACGGAAAAAGCCGAAAGTGACTTTCTTTCTAGACACATTTGTGTTAACCTGGATTCAACAGTCCACTGAGACCCACAAACTTCCCAACTGCTATTTTTGTCTCTGACCTTTATTGCAGGATGACCTGCTGAAAATGACACACCGAGACAGCTGGAGGTGGGGGGGCCTCTTTCCGTTTGCACCCACATTTTAGACGTCAGTGCAAACACTGAAATAAATGGTTAAATTTTATGATTTCCTCTCAACCCGTCTTTTACCTCGACTCTCGTGTGTTTCTCTGTGTTGTCCTGCACTTATTCTGTGGTCGACAGGGTGCAGCATGAGCGTCTGCACGTGAAGCACCGCGGTCACGAAGCCATGCACGCGGAGATGGTGCTCATCCTCATCGCCGCGCTGGTGGTGGCGCAGATCGTCCTGGTGCAGTGGAAGCAGCGGCACCACCGCTCCTACAATGTGAGACGGGACACCAGGAGCTGATGTGGACATTTCACTCCTGTCCACACTTAGTTTACCTAACTGGGAAAACCTGGTTTTCTTTCTAACCCAGACGGTCTGTAAACTGTTTGTCTCCTCAGCTGGTAACTCTGGTCCAGATGTGGGTGGTCCCTCTTTACTTCACCATCAGACTGTACTGGTGGAGGTTCTTGTCCATGTGGGGCATGTTCTCCGTCGTCACCAGCTACGTCATCTTCAGAGCCACCCGCAAGCCGCTGTCCTGCAGGACCCCCAGGTGAGACCCCCCAGGTGATGGTCAAATGGCCCAGATGTTCATCACTGAGTTGTCTGTGCAGCTGCCGTAGATGTGTTCATGTGTTCAGATCTGAGTATTGGGAAAATAGGACAAATAAGGAGTAGATTAATGGATTAACATCGTTGGTTTCAACCCCAGTTCTTTCAGGTTTGGAACAGAGCTGCAACAATTAATTGATTAATCAGCCGATCAACAGGGAATTAATTGGCAACAATGTTTTTGTTACATTTTATATTTTTAATAGTGAGTGTAATGATTTGCTGCCTTCCCTCTGAACCTGGTCTTTGGAGACATTCTCCATCCTTTTCTGGCACTTTAGGGACATAATGATGAGAAGGAAGGTACAAATGACTCGGTAATGACAAGCAGATGCAGCCCTGGTTCATGTATGTTTGAAGCTGTGCCTAATTCAGAGCTGCTTCTTGACAACCAAGCCCAACATTTATGTGTTTGTTGTAGTGTTATCCAGATCACGTACTAATTATGTTCCTGTTTGTTTTCCAGGATGGTCTACAAGTGGTTCCTGTTGATCTACAAGCTGAGTTATTTAGTGGGCATCCTCGGCTACATGGCCATCATGTTCACCATGTTCGGCTTCAACGTCTTCCTCAGGTGAGTCGTGGCTCACGGTGAGTGGAATCAGACGTTCCTGATGCTATTTGGAGGTTAAACTGAGCTCTGTTCAGTGTGTCACAGTCCAGTAGGTCACATGTTGATTTATTGTTTCTAATAAATTCATAGACATAATGGATATTGGCTCAGTAGATCAAGATTCGCTTGGGTAGATGTCTGAAATTTCAAGTTCTGTAATAGATTTGGTAAAATTCCTTTTTCCTGTTTGATATAATCAATCTTGTCAAGCAGTTAAACTGTAATCCAGTGTTTTAATTTCATCTCTTTTAATGTTTTTATTTCTGCTGTGGAAATATAAAACAGGTCACAGAAGTTAAACTAATGAGACAGGACAGGTAAAATACAAGTGGGCCTCCATCCAAATAAGAACCAAAAATAAAAAATGAGGAAATAAGAGATACAGCCATGTAGTTAATTTAAAAAATGATCTTCAATACAGATAAAGTGACACAAGATTAGACATTGGGAATTATACGTAACCTTTTCTTTTAAATTAAATCAACATTTTGACGAGTTGGTAAGTTAGTCAGTTTCCACTGTTGGTTAATTAATGCTAATCTGTAGGTGTTGATTCACTGTAATTCTGACTGGATATCTGTCATATGGGATGTGGGTGCAGTGATAATTAATCATAACAGTTTCCCAAATTGTTCAGACATGCACAAGAAGAAAACATGCAAAAAGCTACTTAATGCAAACTTTACTTTTCACCACCACAGTGCGGACGACGGACAGCCCATCTTAAGTTGTAACAGTGAACACTAGGGGGCGGTAATGTTGTACCTGTGTATGTTGTGTTGTGTTGCTGGTCTCTGATGATCTGACTATGAAAACAGTGCAAGTGTTAAAGTTTTTGTCTGCAGGACAAATGAGAGAAACATTCAAGGTTTAGGACAGATTCATCCCTGAAACCTGCAATGAATCGGCTTTAAGTTTGAGTTGTCATTACATGTTGGTCTGTGCACTGTAACAGCTGTGCGGCTGGTCAGGCAGGTAAACAGTACATATCCCTCTGTTCCTATTGAAAGCCTAATAAAAAGACCATCGAGCCTGGATATGTAACAGCCTGGTAGAGCCTCACTTGTCAATGAAACGTCTCTCTGTTCAGTTAAGCACTGTTTAGTTTCTTTATTGGAGAGACATGAAATATTTCTGCTTATTAAGAGACAGCTGATCGTTCTCCTGTCGGTGCAGGATCAAGGCCGAGGACTCGATGGACGTAGGTGTGATCATGCTGTTTTATGGGCTTTACTACGGCGTCATGGGCAGAGACTTCGCAGAAATCTGCTCTGACTACATGGCCTCTACAATCGGGGTAGGACTTTTTTTAAATTTATTTTTTATTAACTCCTTATGAAAACTTTAATATTTCCTTAGTTGGTAGAATAAACACTTAAAAATCTTTGGCAATCATTTACTGTAGTTTTGGATGACTTCATACTCTGATGTGCATATCAGAGAAACATCTATAAACTTTTGGAATTATGGAAACTAATATGCTTATTTTAACTCCAGAATGTGCCTTAATGTTTATAAGTAAGTGTTAAAAGGTAACTCAGCATATTTTTAATTAACAGTCGGCCCAGGTTCACTGAATCCAAGGCAACAATCGTCTGAAATTATGGGAACTGTGGTCACAGAAGTTTGAGCAAAACTGTCAAGAATCCTACTAATCAAAGTGACAATCATTTTTGTTGCAGCACACAGCAGATATCCTACCTGTGTTGTTCTACTTGTGTGTTTTCAGTACTACAACAAGGGGGCCATGCCCAGCAGGAGCCTGACCAACGACATTTGTGCCGTGTGCGGACAGAAGATCTTCGTGGAGGTGGAGGAGGAAGGATTCATAGAGGACACCTACCAGCTCTCCTGTGGACACATGTATCCTAAAACTGTGACGGGGAGGTCAGAGGTCACAGTCGGTTACTGTGCAGCTGTTTGAGCATCAAACGACAACCAGTGACAGCTCATCATTTACCTGGTACCTCAGTGCAGCGTCTTCATATGTGGCACTACACGTTACATTACACGACTTTCATACCGTAGGTATATACGACCTCCAAAGGACCAAGGGCTATGTCCTCGAAATAGTACCAAGACAAAACTCCCTCTAAAACCACAAAGTCCTCTCTAAAATTTCCTTCTGTACGAGTTAAACAAGGTGCAGTGTGTAAAGTAGACAGTGTTGGAGTTGTGTGTTTTTAGTCTTTGGACAGAGTCATGCTAGCTGTTTCATCCTGTTCCCAGTTTAATGCTAAGCTAACAGGATACTGGAGTCATGCTAGCTGTTTCATCCTGTTCCCAGTTTAATGCTAAGCTAACAAGCTACTGCAGTCATGCTAGCTGTTTCATCCTGTTCCCAGTTTAATGCTAAGCTAACAAGCTACTGGAGTCATGCTAACTGTTTCATCCTGTTCCCAGTTTAATGCCAAGCTAACAAGCTGCTGGCTTTATATTTACCCTGCAGACAGGACAGCGGTATCAGTCTTCTCACCTCACTCAGAAAGAAACGGGGAAAACATTATGTAACAGGTTTATTCAAGCTTTTAATTGTATAACAAATGTAAATCCAGTTTAATAGGGAAAACATTATGTAACAAGTTTATTCAAGTTTTCAAGTGTATAACAAATGTAAATCCAGTTTAATCTGCTCACATTGTGGTGAGAGAATGTAAAGCTGAAAGAAACCAATATGGAGCCTTGTTTATGAGGATGATGTTTGTTTTAGGACCAGCTACCACGGCTCAGCTGTCTAATCACCTTTAAACCCGAGGCCTGCTGCCTCAGAGCTCTGCTGAAGTATTCTGAGCTGTTTTTCTAAATGCAGGAGAGTATTTAATGTGTACGGTCTTAAACTCAAGGAATAAACACTTCAACATGGGGCAAGCCATTTGTAAACTGTAGCTTTATACATTTTTGATATAAAAACACAGATTTTAACGCTCTTCCTTAGCTTCCCTTGTCCCAGATTCCATGAGTTCTGCATCCGGGGCTGGTGCATCGTGGGTAAGAAGCAGACGTGTCCGTACTGCAACGAGAAGGTCGACTTGAAGAGAATGATGAACAACCCGTATCCTTTTATTGTTCTCTTGCGGTTCCACAGGGTTTTACTTCACAGCCCAGCCGACAAAGTTGTGGTCATGTTCAGTATCTAATCTGGGTTCTCTCCTTAATTCCTTCATCTCCTGCCAGCTGGGAGAAGACTCATGTCCTCTACGGGCAGCTGCTTGACTGGCTCAGGTACCTGGTTGCCTGGCAACCCATCATCATCGGTATTGTTCACGGGATTAACTTCTCTCTGGGCCTTGAGTAGAGCCCTGAGGAGCGCCGCTCTATGTGTGGAGTCATGCAAAGGGCAAGAAGCATTTGGTGGCAAACAGTGGAGGTCGGTGCTACGAGATGCTGCTTCGGTCCTTTGTTTCCTCTGTACGTGGTGGTTGACTGAACACTTGCACAGTTCACCACAGAGGTTCCTCCGGTGGTCTGGGTCTCTGTGCAGAGGACGCTGTGATCCCAAAACCGCTGCCAACGTGAATAAACATACTTGAGTAGAGATCCAGTATTTAGTCGGTTCAAAGAAAGACGTCTACCTTGGTAATGTTGCTACTATGCACGTTGTTTGTGTTCATTGTTTACTTTGTGCTGCACAGAAATGCTGTTTTAACAGTTTGTGTATTTGTCTTCTCACTTCTGTTGACACCACTAATGGACCTGATCATCACTTGACAGGCTGCAGCTCTTTGCACATCGATTTACAAAAGGACAGTTCTGTCAGTAGCTGATGTACATGAAACCTGATTACTTTTAATTTAAATTAGTTTATACTGTAAAGTTTAATTTGAAGTGTCTGGTGCATCATATTTAATTTAAATGAAGCTAAGGTTGATGGGAAGTGATCAACATATTGTAGCAGGTGAAGTTACTGTCATTATGTTTCTGAATGAGGTGATCCCCTCCGCCATCAGATTAAATAATGCAGGATAAAGATGAGGTAAGAGGTAGACTACTTTTGGATTTGTTTCTCTGGACATTCAGTGGGTTTGACCAGAAGTTTTCCATCTGTCAGGAAAATGACTTTCTTTTGTCAAATCCACTAGATGCTTTCTCACCTGCTGCTGATATCAACTTCCTTTTAAATAAATATCTATAAAAAGGCATCAGTGTCCAAAGGTAACGTGATCACACCTGAATGTCATGGTCTCTACAGAAAGGTGTCTTTGGGGCTTCACTCTAATATATAGTGATCAAATTGACAGGACTTTAGTCTGATTTGACACTGATCCAACTCTGTGCTGCTCTTGTGAAATACTGAGCTGAGTCATGCAGAAAGAATGAGAATGCGGGAAACAGCCCAGTCCGTTCATTACAGCTACATGTAGATGTGCTGTCTACGGGAAGCTGTAAGGAACATTTCTAATGTAAATGTCACCTGTGTTTCTGACACTGCTGTGCAGTGTCCTGGTATCTGATGAGACTTGGCAGACACACTTCTGTTTGGGTCAGTGTAAGTGTGCAGCCTCAATAAACTATGAGAAGTATCTAGTACAGCACACAACATACTGTAAACACCCCAGGTCAGGCTCGGGGTTTGAAGAGGTCAAACTTGTCCCTTGTTCAAAAATGATTTTATCCTGGATCAACATATTTACAATATGAGTTGCTAGTTTAATGAGGTCAAAGTAAAATCTTAGTAAAAGGTTTTGACTCCAACACACAAGTGTACACTGTGCTTTACTTGGTGTAACTGGCTCATAACGGTTAATAAACAGTTAATAAACCAGAGACCAGCCCAGAGCAGAGGAGCCCGCCTTTTCCTGTATGAGCGCGAGGTTTTGCAGAGCGGAACGACAGAAGTTCAGGTAAGATGCTCTGATTTCTTTGTGTAGAATGGTCTTATTATTGTGAGTAAATTGGGTCAGTGGATAAAAATCATTATCTAAGCCACAGAACCATCAGAACATTACATTGATTTGACCTGAGAGTCCTGTGTGTGTGTGGATTGTTGATGAGGAAATGGCGGGAAGATGTCACACATTTGAAACTAGAAAAGGAAAAAATGTGTTTTCTGCTGCTCATGTCTTTAATAATGTTAGTAGTACTTCAGAAGGTACCTAAACCTTTAGTATGCGTTGGGTTTTATTGTTGTTAGTCATCTTGAAGTTTGCTTGGTGGTGTTACATAATGTGCGTTTGCCATTTCCTGGTTTATCACACAGATCTAACAACACGGCTGAACTTTATTTTTCCTCGTCTTTCCAAAAGTCAACATCAAAGTTCTTTTAGTCGCTGACTCCACGACGGTTTCCAGCCACTTCCTCAGGGTTTGGGTGGAGAGTGTGGGTGAGTCAGTACAACTGTCCCTGATCAGGGTCTGTCTAAAATGAAACCATTAAATCAGGGTTTTCCTGTAAGAACAAACACACTGTAGTGAGAAACAATAGACTCAGGACACAGCACTACACTCCTATCAGTGAGTGTACAGTGTACTGCATACAGCTTTGTGTGTCAGCTGACACTGGTATATGTAATGTTTTTGTACTTTACAGTGAATTAATGCATTGGATTTAATTTCTGACTTGATGAGAGTGTGGACAGTAGTGATGTGTCCCTACTGACGTCACGGTGCAACTGATTAGTCTTTGTTGGATATATAATGACCTTCAGTCACTTATTAACTGGATTTAAGGTGAAATGTGTGTATTAACCAAATCCTGTTCTTTGCTTGAATGTCTCACTTTAACATCGGTTCACTTTATTGTTTTTGGTTTCAGGTGAAAATGCCTCCCAGAAAACGAAAGAATGAGGACATCAGCAAATATTTTGTTAAAAAAAGTGTAAGTAACAACTTAATGTTCTGTATTCTGTGATGCTGGTAATTTGTCTAGACCTAATGTTCAATAAACTAGGGCCACCTGTCTAACACTAGACTCATTTCCATGAGATTAGCTGCAGTGCACCCTGCTGGTGACCTTGTGTGTGAATGCTTTGTCTGTTTCAGGACAGTCCTGGCAGCGTCAGCAGAGCCGGAGCAGAGAGCCCACGGCCAGGCGGGGCCGGAGCAGGGAGCCCACGGCCAGGCGGGGCCGGAGCTTCTCAGGTGAGCTCTGGTGTCACTGTCATGTAGTTGGCTGCCCCCTAGTGGCACTACTGAAGAATCAATAATTGTTTTGGAATCATTTATATCTGGTAATTTTTTCAGTGTTTTACTGAGTGATATACTCTAAATAAAACTCGCTACAAAGCAAGTCTGTCAGTGACATGCGGTGAGGTTGACAGCTGGTGAGGCTCCCGTGGTCTGAAGCAAACCTTTCAGCTCCGGCGTTGGTCTTCCTTTAGTTATTACCTCTTGTTGTGATTGAAAGTCCAGATTTGAGAATTTTCTCAGCTTGAAAATGTAATCTTCCATTTTGATAAGGCGGATTGTAAAGGAAATATAAACAAGACGAAGAAGATTATAGGTAACGCAAGAATCTGTGGGCTCACTAGCGCCCTCTGCCTTGAGGCAGGCGTACTGTTTGCCTCACCGAGTAACCTTTTTACTGGGTTTTATGGTTAATCTGGAGCCTAAACACGTTACACAACTACATTTTATACATTATCCAGATTATGGCAAGGCAGAGCATATAATCAGAGTGTTTGAAAGCATTTTATTTGCGATATATAGAGGGACAGCGACACACTATTT
>NW_018128154.1:16227-48079 GCF_001952655.1 Monopterus albus
ATCCTGATAAATAAATTCCAAGTACTCAAAAATAGACAGAATCAAGTATTTGAATAATCAAGAACAGAATTTACACATGAGCCTATTTACAGTGCATTTCACCCCCAGGAGCTGAATATTGCACCTCAGTTGATTATTACATAGTCCTTCATACTTTCACCTAGCTTATCCCTGCAGTGATGTGTTGTACAGTCTGATTGCTGAGGGGAGGAACGACCTACGGTAACACTCCTTCTTACACTGGGGATGAAACAGTCTGGTGCTAAAAGAACTGTTCAGAGCCTCCACTGTGTGGTGCAGGGGATGGGAGGAGTTATGCATGATGGATGTTAGTTTTAAGTAGTTTACATTCAGTGTTTATCAAAAAACATGTTGTGTATTCTTGCAGCCTCATAAATGTGATGAAGTTATATATTTCTTCCTTTGCGTCTCATGAAATATTTACAAAGCCACTTTTTGACAGAATTTTACATCTGAATTGTAAAACATGTTTACTTTCTAAGAATCTCGCTCATTACGGCCACCAAGTGTCGATCAGTGGAATAACAGGAAGCTGCTGGCAGATCCACTTGTGAAAACCCCACTACCAGCTGCTGCTGTAAACATTTCATGAATGGGGTTCATGTGTTTTACAGCATCAATTCTAAGTCTTGTTGTCATTTCCCAGACTGCTGCAGGCCGTGACACGAGAATGAAGAAAGAGCATGACGCTGAGGTACTGTGATACACTGCCTGCTCAGAATATGCTCTGGCCTTAATACAGGGACATTTAACTTTGATTTCCTACAGGGAACAAACATCTACATCGTTTCACAGTGAAATTCAGTCCCTGTGACTGTAACAAGTTAGACTTGATGAAGAAAAACTTGGGAAAGATCTAAGCATCATTCAGTGAGGTTCATAGAGACAGGAAGCTGCTGGAACTTGGCAACTCAGTTTGTAAAGTGATTGTTGAGGGTGTTTGTCAGGGAACTGGCTTTGTACTGTTTGATAACTTCATCCTGACTGAAAAAGTGTCATCCTACAACACTTTCATGTATCACAGTTCTTCTGGCTCCCAGTGTTTGATGAACGCAGAGTTTTTGGTCTGCACATCGCAGGATTTACCTGTGGGTTTGAAAACCACACAGAGTGATTGAGTGTGCCCTTCCTCTGCTTACTATATTTGTAAGTTTTGTGAGTAAGCTGAAGGAAGGTTGAAATGGGCAGCTGTTGAAAAGAGTTCAGGAGATATTAAAAATGTACTGTGTGTGCTTTGGGTTACATGTCAAACCATCTAAACTAGAAATGTGTGGAGGATGCACTCTGCTCTACTGTATATGCATATGAAATGATGTTGAAAAACACGAAACACCTTTTTCTTAAACTTTCTGAAAACTGTTTTTGCTACAGAAAATCTAAATCTTATCCTGATTCTGAAATCCTTTCCTCATTTTGCAGACTCCAGTGAAAGTGAAGGGGGAGGAGGATGGTGATACCAAGGTCAGTGTTATGTTACAGACTGCATGCACACAGTAGGCTGCACTTTTATTACAACAGGGGCATTTAACTTTTACTTTATCACTCTTTTCTGCAGGGCAGACAATTCCACAAAGTTCACTCATTCAGAGTGAAATTCAAGGCCAGTGACCCGGATGAATACGATGTTTCCTGTCATGACCCCTGCACAGTGCTGGAGGCAATTAAATTAACTGAAAAGTATAAAGAGGAGATTAATAGGAACAAATGGTTAGATGAAAACGTTGTCATTCGGCTGGGTCAGGGAGATGAGGAATCTACTGTTGCAACCCATTTTCCTTGTACTTGTATCAGCAATAGGGAGCTGGTTACCATATCCTGTCAACGAAAAACAGCTGAGAAGATCCAAGACCAAAATTACACGATATATCCCAGGGAAGAATACTCTGTCTTCTACATTGATACTATGGCAGGAGAAAATGCCAAAAAAAAAAAAAATTTTAGAAACTATGTTTTCACAAACTTCAAGTATCTCCACGTTTATGCAAAGAAGGGCATGACTGTGGAAGAGGCTCTGAAAAGAGACGGTCGCTTCACTGATGACCTTGGTGACTTCTTTCTGTCTGACAATGATCATCCAAAGATTAAGATTGAACGCACACAGCTTGTTGACAATCAAGATGACAAAAAACTCAAGTTATGTTATCGCCTGAAAAAGAAAAGAGAAAGAAGCGAGGAAAAAACACAGCAGGAAAACCCTCATGCATCAATTAGTTCACAACACAAATCTAACACAGTCTCAGAGGTACCAATGGAAAGTCCACGTGCATCAGGTAGTTCAAACCAGACAAGTGACACAGTGACGGTCTCAGATGTAGCACAGCAGAGAGGAATCAGTGTAAAGACAGTGCTGGAAAAGAAAGACTGTGTCAACACTGAGGAGATTTATGAGCTACTCCGAAAGCAGTTTAAAGATCTGATAAAACTGCTGGAGAGCAGATTCCCTGGTAAATCTTATCCAAAAGAATTAGACCTGAGGAAGGAAAACTTTGGAAAGATCCAAGCATCATTCAGTGAGGTTCACAGAGTCAGGAAGCTGCTGGAACTTGGCAAGTCAGTTTGTAAAGTGGTTGTTGAGGGTGTTTGTGAGATGTTGTGGGATCCTGCAGGGATGTTGTGGGAACTGGCTTTGTACTGTTTGATAAGTTCATCCTGACTAACGCCCACTTGTTCAAGAACTGGAGACGATATGGAGATAATTTGATGAAGTATGTAAATGTTACCACTGTGTTCAACTATGAAGATGACAACCTGCACTTAAACTGGAACAAGTTTCAGGTTAAGAGCATGTTAGACGTGTCAGACAAACTAGATTATATGATACTTGAACTTCACCATGATGCCGTGACTGAAAACAAGAAGGTACCACCAGGGCTCCTGAAGAAATTTGGCCCAATGCCTCCAAATGGTGAAGCCTGTATTATCGGCCACCCAGCAGGAGGAGTGAAGAAAATGGATCCTACATGTATCATTGAGAAAGAGAAGAGAGGGCAGGTTGTTGATGAACGTTTACGTCCATACGGGAAATATCCATTCTTTATCCACAGATTCAGTGAACAGCTCAAAGATAAAGGCATTGAAGACATAATGGTGGGTGGAAACGAAGCAGAACAAGTGTCGACATACAACACATTCATGTATCACGGCTCTTCTGGTTCCCCAGTGTTTGATGGTCAGTGCAGAGTTTTTGGTCTGCACACTGCAGGATTTCCCTATGAGTTTGCACACAAAGAAGTGTATGTGATTGAATGTGCCATTTCTCTGCTTATTATATTTGAAAGTTTTGTGCGTAAGCTGAAGGAAAAGAGAAATGAGGAGCTGTTGAAGAGAGTTCAGGAGGAAGCAAAGGGAAATCCATACCTAACAGACATACTCAAGGCTGAGTCGGTAGATGTTGAACCAATGGATGTTGATTAAGAATGATCTGTAATTCAGAGGCTCCTCAAGTATCAGAACACATCTGGTTGCATTTGTGTTGTTTTTTTTTTGTTTTTTTTTCATCTTCAGTAAATCTATAAAATATAGTTGCTTTTGCTTTTACAGTATTATTAAAACTGTCTTTTCATTCTGTGGCCTTACTCGACTTTAACCATCGGTTGTTAAATGTTAGTGATGTAACAGTGTAAAGCCCCTTTCAGACATGGTACCTGTACATTTGCTGTCTATATGTGGATGTGTACCAGTTTACATTTTGGTGTTCAGAGTTGCTGTGTGTGAAATTCTTGGTGAAGTTTTGTTGGTAGCACTCTGCTGGCTATGTGACACGTTCAGACGTGATGCCTAGATGTGAAATAGCAGGTAAATTCATGGGTAAGGTTGCCGGTCTGAAAACGGCTTAAGACTTTCAGTTGTATTAAATCTCATGTGCTTGGTTCTGTTCAAACTGTTCTTAGTTTTTCCATAGTTATATTAACAACATGTCACATTTTACCCTCTGCAATCTAAATCTAAATGAAGTTGTATCCATGTATGCTCCAGTCACAACAGAGGGCTTTTATGTTTCTGTGGTGCAGGTAAACTAGGACTTTAAAGCTGTTGGCCACAAACTTTTTCAGTTGGGCCTCCCTGTCATGGACCCCAGTTTTGGATCCACTGCTTTTTAAAGGCATGGTTCAAATACCTTTCCACTCTATGAACGTTTCCCACACTCTGCCCTGAGAAAACAAATGTTCACACACTGTCTGGAAATGTCCGCGAAATAAAAACATTCTCAAATTTAAAGTTCGAATTAGGTGATTTATTTCACTGCTCAGGATGACTTTGGGTTGCTTTAATGTGTTTTTGCTCAAAAATAATCATTAAATGAATGTTCTTTTACACCGAAAGCAAAAACAATCACTCTACAGTACTGCTCAAATTTCCATCCTGAGTAAAAAAGAAAAAAAAAAAAATTCTGCAGATTCTGTTTGGGCCCACTGATCGGAGCTTTTCCATTAGGTATAAGACTAAACATCACATAACACAACAGTTTGTAAAATGTTAAATGTGGTGATGAAGCGGGTCAGAACAAGACGTTTTCCATTTCTGACAGACACAGGAGCTGTTTTCTTCAGTTTGTCCATCACGTTCTCAGGTACAAGTGAAGTGGAAGCATCAAATACCTAGAGGGCAAAGTGTAACGTCACTGTACCTTAAGACCTGACAAACCTTCCTGCACAGAAAAAACAAGTTGGTGTAGGATCCAAAACCTACAGGTTTATTCAAAGATGAAATGTGTGAAACTGCTTTTAAAAGCTCTGTAGCATAGAGTCTGTAGCAAAAAGTTCATTTTAAAATAAAGCAGTAAAGGCAGGGTGTGCTGGAAACACATGAGAAGTGTTTATATCTGTTCCAGTGACCACAGAGGGAAAGTCCTGCTGTTATCGAAGGGGGCAAATCTAAAAAAAAAAAAAAAAACAACTGTACAGTCTTGTCTTGAAGTCCATGCTCTTTCAGTCGGTTTTCCACATAAAGTCACTTCTCTACACCAGGCCGATCACTGGGGGAGGGAAGCAGCTGTGACGTCACACTATCAGTTTCAGAAAGACACAGAAGTTACCAGACATCTCCAAGTTCCACTGTCAGAAAGGTGACAAATGTTTAGAGTAGATAGGATGTCTAGTTAGACTGTTAAATGCTTAGTCATGCTTATGAGTTTCTACAGGGTACATCTGGTCAAGGATAACTAGAGAGAAGAGTTGATGACTGTCAGCAGACAGGGTGTTTAATATTATTATTATGATGTGTATAACTGTAGCCTTAGCCATAATATGTTCTTATGTTTAAGTCACGACATGTTACTAGAGGTCGTGAGAATGTTTTTAGTTACACACCACTTAATCAACAGACACACACACATTGATTTACTTCATGTTTTGACTACTGCTATGTCCAGCTGCAAAGCTGGTAACAGAGACGTCTCGGTTGACGTTTCTGTGCAGTATGGGGCTAGCCCAACCGAGGGGATATAATGTATAGGCCTGGTGGGTTCAGGGTCTTTCATCTTACATCTGCCTGCGAGCAGTTTGGAGGTGGAAGATACCCGAGTGTGTAATGTTAATTTTACCTGTGATCATTGAATAAATCAGCACTGTTTTGTAGTTACTTGGACTGTCTCGTCTCTCAGAGTCAGTATGGTTAAATCTGATGCAACAGTATCATCTATGCACTGACCAAACCTCCTTTGTTCAGATCGTTTCCTCGCTGAAGAACAGAGTTCAGGTTGGAGAACCTTCCAGGCTGTAGGAAACGTTCCTCACCAGGTGGACTACATTTAACTAGACTCAGGAAACATCTTACAACTCACTGCTGCTGCTTTGCTGTTTCATGTGGCTGGAATCAGTTTGACGTCCACTGACAAAATCCTCAGGTTGTAGCGAACCAACAGCGCCGCCAAGTGGCCATTTTCACAACAGTACCAGCAAATGAACTGAGTGAAGCCACAGTACATCTTCTTTACTTAGTTGAAAGTCACTAATATTGTACATTATTAAAGTGAGAAAATATGATTACCACAACATCCACTTATAAAAAACCCTTTCAGCTCCACAACATGTCCTTCATCGTGTTCAAGTTCTCTTCATTCATTCTAATGTTCTTCAAACATCTGTGGGTAAACTGCAAACAGAAGCTACTGATAGTTAATTTTACATTTACATTTTTTGTGACCAGATGAAAAGTGTGGCCACAAGTATCAGGGCAACTGTCAGTCCATCCTGGGTAAGAGGAGGGTTGTACAAACTATAATTTGTAATTTATCAGCTTCATTCTTTTATTATTAATCATTCAAAAACATCTTGCAAAACTGTTGATAGAATGTCATGATGTATATGAGAGATCATTGTTTTAATGAGGCAGTGAAAACAAAAAAGTATTTAAGATGGATAAATGGCACTAAATCAGGTACCAGGAAGTTTTCCACCCAGCTGGTGTCTCTCTCGCTGTATGAAACAAAGGCATCGAAGGACAGCAACGCCTCTGCATCCCCCGTGTCTCTGAGTCTCCGCCGCCGGGAGCTGCGCTTTGCCTTGAGCCACGCCCACATCATCTTGAGGTACCAGAAGGCATGGAGGTGCCACAGCAACACACACACCAGAATCCCAACAAACAGCCCCACCCCACAGCTCACGGACACAAACAAAACCCGGTGGCACACAGCGATGGAGAGGTGGACCCGACCCACCAGTTCCCCCTGCAGGTAGAGGGGAGAGTCGCAGACGTAGCTCTCCCCCCCATCTGTTAAGTCAATGTTCTCACCTCCTGTGATGCCCGACTGGAGGAAGGCAACAAAGTCACAGGAGCAGACAAACTTGTTCTGACCTGCCTGGAGCTTCTGGAGTCGTCTGTATGACCGGATGTCTGAACGGCTGAACATGTTCAAGGTGTTTGACTGTGGAAGAACAAAGGGAAGGGGGGGTGTCACACTGGACAGAGCAAAGAGGACTGGATGCAGACATATGAGATGTGACTGTTTCTAACCTGTATAGTCAGCGTATGCACATTAGGGAACAAACTTCCAGAAGGCAGCCTCAGAAACTTGTTCCCAGAGAGGTGGAGCTCCGTCAGGGCCGGCAGGGTCACAGTGAAGCCTCTCAGATCATTGTTGCTCAGATCCAACACCTGTACGTGATAAAGTACTACGTTAAAGTACTTTAACAGTGAGTTGCTTTGTTGGGAGTGCGTCGGGTCTGTCAGGATCGCTGCTGTGACTCTCAGTACCTCCAGGGTCGTTGGTAGACAGGGAGTGACGGCGGTAAGTTTAGCCCCAGAGATGTTGAGGTATCGCAGGGTGGAGGGCCAGGAGCAGCCCTGGGGCATGGAGCTGTAGCCGGTCCTGCTGATGTCCAGGTGGGTCAGTTTGAGATTCTCTACCAGTTGGCTCACCGTGGATAAAGACTGGACAGAAGTGGGACAGAGGAAGTCATGCATCTTTTGCTCCTTTGTCCGTGGCTTAACTTTAAGTTATAGTGAAATGAAATCTTACCTTGGCTCCTCCAGCTCAGGTACCAGGAAGTTTTCCACCCAGCTGGTGTCTCTCTCGCTGTATGAAACAAAGGCATCGAAGGACAGCAACGCCTCTGCATCCCCCGTGTCTCTGAGTCTCCGCCGCCGGGAGCTGCGCTTTGCCTTGAGCCACGCCCACATCATCTTGAGGTACCAGAAGGCATGGAGGTGCCACAGCAACACACACACCAGAATCCCAACAAACAGCCCCACCCCACAGCTCACGGACACAAACAAAACCCGGTGGCACACAGCGATGGAGAGGTGGACCCGACCCACCAGTTCCCCCTGCAGGTAGAGGGGAGAGTCGCAGACGTAGCTCTCCCCCCCATCTGTTAAGTCAATGTTCTCACCTCCTGTGATGCCCGACTGGAGGAAGGCAACAAAGTCACAGGAGCAGACAAACTTGTTCTGACCTGCCTGGAGCTTCTGGAGTCGTCTGTATGACCGGATGTCTGAACGGCTGAACATGTTCAAGGTGTTTGACTGTGGAAGAACAAAGGGAAGGGGGGGTGTCACACTGGACAGAGCAAAGAGGACTGGATGCAGACATATGAGATGTGACTGTTTCTAACCTGTATAGTCAGTGTATGCACATTAGGGAACAAACTTCCAGAGGGCAGCCTCAGAAACTTGTTCCCAGAGAGGTGGAGCTCCGTCAGGGCCGGCAGGGTCACAGTGAAGCCTCTCAGATCATTGTTGCTCAGATCCAACACCTGTACATGATAAAGTACTACGTTAAAGTACTTTAACAGTGAGTTGCTTTGTTGGGAGTGTGTCGGGTCTGTCAGGATCGCTGCTGTGACTCTCAGTACCTCCAGGGTCGTTGGTAGACAGGGAGTGACGGCGGTAAGTTTAGCCCCAGAGATGTTGAGGTATCGCAGGGTGGAGGGCCAGGAGCAGCCCTGGGGCATGGAGCTGTAGCCGGTCCTGCTGATGTCCAGGTGGGTCAGTTTGAGATTCTCTACCAGTTGGCTCACCGTGGATAAAGACTGGACAGAAGTGGGACAGAGGACAAAAACTTCTAAAAATGTAGTTAATATGTACAAACTGTACTACAAAGGATAAAAAGCAAAACCGAGTCATTTTGTACTAACAGAAGAAGGTGATAATGAACCAATATGTTATGTTATAAGTGATTTTATCATCGGCCAATAAACAAAACACACTTTGTGGGTCTGTACCAGATTTGATGTTTGTTGTGAATATTGTGTGACAGTTTTTGGTGTCATCATGAAATCACAGCAACGTGAAAACTCTTTACAGAAGTGGCTCCTGTAGACACTGGTTTCCTACCTGCCACTGCCTACCAGCGTGATACCGTTAAGGAAAAGGGAGGAGAGAGGCACTCCATCTAAAACCACCAGTAAGTCCACTATCCCCTTGTCAGTGGTGGAAACATTATGAAAGGTCATGTGCCTGCAGAGTGACACCATAGAGAGACAAATGTTTGGTTTGCCTGCCAAAAACATGTTTGTCATGTGGCTAATAACACTATTAGCATTTTAGCATGAGCCAGAGGAAAAGGAGACTGTGGCCAGACCTGACCCTCCTCTTGGCTGCCTCTCTAAGTGGCTGAATAGACTGATTGCTGTTCAGGTACAGGTCCTCCAGAATGATAGGGGTCTCAGGGTACGACACGTCACGGAGCACAGCCGAGGCTAAAGGTATGTTTGATAAAAACGGTCTGTACAGGCTCAGACTGACACGACCCAGCGGCCAAATGTCTCCTAGGGTGCCGGACTCGTACCTGCAGAGAAAGAATGAGCCAGGAGAGAGAAAGTGAAAGATAGTCAGACCTTTGAAAGAGTTAACAGCCGATTCAATAGTCAGTGTAACACCAAAATGTGCACACTTCACTTAATCAAATGTGGATTCATCCGCCACTAAAAGTAGTCCCCAACAAATGTTTTTTGCAGAAGTTACAGCTGTTTTAAGAATTTAGTCTTTAAAAAAACTAAATATTTCTGACATTTACAAAGAATGACGTCTTCAGGAGGAACCAACAGGCTGGATAATCCTGTTTTTCATGTTTATAACTACACTGAACATTAATTAATGCTCCTCTTAGAGCGGTAATGATTCATCAGTCAGTCGACAGAAAACTAGTCGGCTGCAGCTTTTTTCAACAAATGCTGAAAAAGTGATGCTGCCACTAGGAGGCGCCCTTTCCTTTCCATGTTAGGACATCTGTCTATGAAACAGCACAAACAAAAACAGACTTTGTCCTGACCTCATCAGGTTGTTCCCGTGCACGGTGAGCTCCTCCAGCTCAGTGACTCCAGACAGATCTCCTCTCTTTAACTCCTCCAGGTAAGGACCTCCGAATGCCAGCCGCCTCAGACTGACCAGCTCCTGGAACACTGGGGGAGAACCCAGGCAGCTGGAGGGGAGAGAGGAAGCTGCGCTAAACAGCCAAAAGTATGTAGACAGCTGATCATCCTATGCTATGTGGACGTTTTTGCTTGGTTACCTGTCAGCCCTTTACCTGTATGGGTTGTTGAGCAGGTTGAGCTTCCTCAGAGCTCCCAGATTGCTGAACCATGTGTAGTTGAGAGTGATCAGCTGATTATCAGACAGATCCAGCTCCTCCAGGCTCCACAGGGAGTTGAACGCTGATGACGTCACCTTATCTATCCTGTTACCTGGAGAACAGTAACCGACTTAATGCTTTAAACATGATCTTACTTCAGACGTTCTCAGCTTATCCCCGTAAAACCAAATAAAATCCCATTGGTGTTACCATGGAGACTCAGAGCCCTCAGTCGTGTGTGGCCTGTCAGGTCGTCGTCCATCACCCTGCTGATGTTGTTCAAGGACAGGTCCAGAAACAGGGCTTGGTCGGTTACTGTAGGAACACAGGTGAATCCGCTGTTGGAGCAGTTACATGAGAAGTTGCGGTCACAGCGATTGCAAGATGACCTCCCACCATCTGGGTTTGACCTCTGACCCCAGCACAGGGAGAGGAGGGTGAAGTAAAGCATGGCCTGCCGTCCCATGCTGTAGAGAACAAAGACAGGTGATGGATGACAGGTGGATGGAAACAGGAAGAAGGAATAGGCTGCGTCCACATCACAGCTGAAGTCTCCCAGACCTGGTGTGTCCACAGCAGTGTGAACAGACCAGATGTCCTCAGACCAGATCTGGGCCACCTGTGTATGTGCTCCTAGACCTGATTCCTCTCTGACCTCTGACTGTGTGAGCGCTGTCAGAACGTCAGATCAGAATCCATGTGGTCGTTTTAACGTCTCCTCCTCTGCACATACGGCCTGTCGTCATCATTCGGCGTCGGCCCTTCATAGACCGGTAACAATAAACATGGAGGAGAGCGACGACAGTGACGGGGTCAGTGGAGAGACCAGGACGTTTCACATGTGGTGGACATTTATGGAGAAGCTTCTGATCAGGACAAACTGGGAGGAACATATCGTAACCCAGTGGTTTGGGAGGAAACTGGGCCATTTGACTGTCACACATACGACTTGGTTGTTCTTGTGCACACGTGGCTCACATTTCAGTTACACCTGTGCACGTGGCAGTTTAGGAGCTCAGCGGTGTTCACACTGGAGCTGGGTACATGGCACTGACACGGACAGGAAGCAGCAACACGAGACCAGAGCTGAGTGTGAAGGCCTGAGACGTGGACGCAGCCTCAGTGACGTGAGTGAGGAAATAAAATGAGGCGCAGTCATTAAAGTGCAGGAGCAAACAGACAGAACAAAAGTAAAAGTAACCCAGGGGGAAGTGGGATCTGGTGGTAGAGGAGTGTTTCCAAAAGCTTCTATAAACAACACAAAACAAGTGAACACAAGCAAAAGAATTGAACTTCTCCTGCAATGGCGTCAACGTGCACACACTGTGCTGTATGTGCACATACACAACTTACTGTATGAGCATTAGTTTACTGCTGTCACAGCCTCCAAAGCTGAGAGCTGAGGGGGTGACCTAACATGTTACAGCACGCATCATTAACTGTAGGAACTAAAGTCAGTGGTAGAATGTTGACGTGCATCAGGCTAAAATTTGACCCCGAGCGTCTTTTACATGGCGCCCCTCAACGTGTTGCCACAAAGTTGGAGGTGCACTATCGTCTATAATATCAGTGTGTGCTCCAGCAGCACCATCGCCCTCCACTGCCACTAAATGTTGCAAATCCAGACAGGTGGACAGAGGTGTCCACATACTTTTGGCCATGTACATGCACTCACCATATTATCAGTGCACAGATTTCACTTAAATACAAGTTATGTTTCCTACATTAAACATTTACAGCGTCACCGTTACATACCACAGAAACATTCACTACAAATCCTGCTTGTGATCAGCAGGAGATCAAATTCATAGTCTGGAAACCGCCACCTCTCCGTTTTACAGGCCTCACACTGCGGTGCTTCCTTTTTAGTTAATCTGTGACACAGACGGATGAATTCTGGTGCCAAAACCAGCAGAAACGCCTCAAACTGAAGCAACACTGGCAACTAGTGTAACAGGATGATGTTACCCGTTCAGCATGTGGGGTCTTACCTGAACGTGCACTGAGCTGATTCCCGGTAATGAAGAGAAAACGGTTCAGAGTAGAAAAGACGTGATAATGAATTAAAGTGTATTTATGACTGTGTAGGGAGGAAGTAAGAAGTCAAGTGTCACAGCTGCAGCCAAGTGTGAAAAGAGGTAGTGAGCATGAAAATTTACTGTGTGTGTGTGTGTGTGTGTGTGTGTGTGTGTGTGTGTGTGTGTGTGTGTATAATGTGTAGTTGTACAGCTGTGTTTAAATGCATTCATCCATCTTTTGTGTTTTGTCAGACCACTGACACTCCAGGTTAAATCGTTTTACTGCACAGCTTTAGGAAAATGATATTAGAATCGTTCATCTGAAAAGTAACTAGGTGCTAAAAGAAAACAGACTTTTTTCTAAAATGTTGTTTATTGAAGGAAAAGCTCTGTGTTTCATGTTGGATTTGATCGAGGCAGCTGCTGATCGTGAAGCAGCCAGACACTGTCCTGTCTCGTGTAACCGCTGTGTGCACGGCGCTGTGTGCACGGTGCCATGACCACAGTGACTTCCCCTCCCACTCTAACCAGGCCCACCTCCTGCCTCCAGTCACTAAAGCTTTTCAAAAGACAGAAACTGTGTCGTTGTTTAAAAAATGCGGGTTGAAGAACAGACAGAGACTTGTTGTCTACGTACATGAGCTAAACGGCGTCTCAGTCACAGGGATGGTGTGAAAATAGGGCAGCTAAACATAAAATCCATCACAACCTGGTACAAATAACAGTTAGTGTAGAATCCAGCCATTACATGTTAGTGAGGGGGGGCGTCCAAAAAACCAAAACAGGTGTAGACCTGCATCAAATGAACATTATGTAAAAATACGGGGAATAATCATAACATTTCTCAATTAGTTGAACTTGGATTTACTTAGTTTTATGTTTAGAAGTGATACAACCAAACTGATTCTGATGGTTGATTCTTTGGAACCACCCAGACATGAATGTTCGTTGCCACTAGGGGGAGCCAGTCTCATCTGGTGGAGCTAACTGTAACCAGTTATTACTGTCCTCTCCTTCTGTGCAAAGTGGGAAAGATGACAATGGACTAGCACCAAGATGTCTCCTGTGGTTTTACTATAAAGTGAGGATAAGTGCACAGCACTTCAGCCCAGAGGTCTGAACCCTGGTCAGAGTCTGACCAAGAGGAACTGGTTGTGTCCTTCTGTCCTCTATGAACTGTGCTGCAGGTATCACCTGGTCTCCTGCTTGAACCCCATCTAGTCTTAGTGTGTGGACTCACTTCATCCTGTTCCCAGGAGCCTTTCATGGACCAGGTCCTGACATGGATCCATCATAAGACCCTAAACACAAACAACTAAGACACAGTACCAGACCATAAAGCACTTAATATCACATCCCTTCATCGTAGTTATTCTGCTATAACACAGGTTCATGCCACGGCACCCTGCTCCCGTCTGCTGGTCAGAAGACGTGCACTTTATCTCAAACAAGCCCACGCAGACGACAGTACAGAGAACAGCAGCCCATGAGAAGTGCCGGTACCGTGAACCGGTGCGTGGCGTCCACCTTCAAGCACCAAATTTAACAATATCTGAGACATTTTATCAAAAATCTTTATTTTCTATTGTTTTACTTTGTTGTTGTTTTGCCATCGTTTATCAGAATGTTCCGATTTTTCCTGACTCAGTGTTTTGTCTTTCCAGGTCCTTTCACACCGATGGACCTGAATTCACCCACCCTCCACCCCAGGGAGCCGGAGGAGGAGGAGAGACCTGCACCGGGGTCAGTGTTAGGTAGTAAAACACCTGGGAGACAGGTAACAGGTACAGGAGGCCAGTGTCACCACGTGTGATGCCGTTTTACAGCACATGTTTGGACACTGAAGGAATCGTGAAAGCAAACATCAGTTAGTCAGACTTCCTGTTTTCATGGCATGCTGGGAAAACAAAAGGTGCATCAGAGGAAGCATTGAGCCACTTCAGGAGTTAGAATGAAAAACGCTCTCCTACTGGTTAAATCACAGGTTCTCCAATTTAAAGGAGCTTTCTCTGTGAGTGTTAAGCCCGTGTGTGCATGTTTATTTGTGGTGGACATGTGAGATCGTGAAAGTGTTGAAAAGACACACTGAATATAAATGTGTGTATCATATCTGCGTGTACCTGAGGAGGAGGAGGAGCATGTTTGATGGTGGAGGTCTGGGCTCTGGGGGCTTTAAACTCCCGTGGTTAACTTTCCCTGCTGACTGCACAGGCCTTCATGTTACGCAGAGAGCTGAAGCAGCTCGTTGCTATTCTCAGTGACGCCACTAGACTCCATTTAAAATGTTCTCAAGTGAAGCTCATCTCTTATAAAAGTCTTAAGGAGTGATTATCAGTTAATCAGTCGCTGTGCATCAACATCCCAGTTTGCTCAAATTAGACAGGATAAGATTGAAAGACACAATAAAACCTGCCAACGCAGCCTCAGCCAATATGAGATGATAAAAACCTGCATATTCTTTTTTTTGTGTGTCATAAACTTGTATCACCTTTCAGGTCATTGTTCCCAGGCTCATTGTGTCACAGCTCCCCAGGCTGTCTTGTCTGTTTAACCTTCTGCTTTTCAGGCTGCTGGTAACTTTAGGTTCAAAAGAAACATTTAAAAACCACGTGAATCGTCAGGTTTTCCTTTCCCCGTCTAAAGCTGCTCTTATTTTACAGCCTCATATTGTGCAAATCCAGGCTACAGGCTTTTGACATTATTTTGTTACAACATTCACGAAGTGGAAAAACCCAACAATTACTCAAAATTATATCGTTCATGAAATATATGCTCAGTAGTCAGTTTATTAGGCACACCTGGCTTAAACTGTCTGATCTGACAGTCCTGCAGTGACCCCTCCTACATGGAGGTGATGATGTTCAGTCTGTGTTCAGACTGATTCACCTGCGTGGGCACGCTGGACGCTGGACGCTGGATGCTGGAGGCTGGAGGCTGGAGGCTGGACGCTGGACGCTGGAGGCTGGAGGCTGTTTTTGCTCTTTAGTCATTATTCAGAAAGGTGTGAGCCAGGTGCACTCAGCAACTGGGAGATCTGGACTGGACTGGTTCCACAGACTGTGTACACATACAAATACTGTACGAAGTTAGTTTGTGCCCTGTGGTGACTCTGTAGTTCTGACAGTGTGGTGTCCAGCTCCCAGTTGATCAATAATTTAAGCTGATAAACTTTATATTTTTGAACCAGGACCTGATCCAGAGTTTGGAACAAGAAGCTCCTGAAAACAGTGTGACGGATTCATTTCAATTTCAGCATGTCAGGTATTTAACGGACATTTACTGTAGGTAAATATACGTATTGGATCAGAATCGGTATTAAAGGAATCAGATCGATATCTGGGCACAAAAACACAACATGACCGGGTCGTGCTGAGCCATCCCATTAATATATTAATAGTTATTAGTAAAAGTGAACTATTAATAGCTGCTTTGGCCTTAACGTCCCCAAACAGAAACACCTGTTGGCTAAAAACAGGGTCCAAGTGGCTTCCAGCTTCTTTAATACAATGTGCTTCTGTGTAATAACACAACAACAATAAAGAGGTGATAAGAACTGGGCTATTGGGTTTAACACAAGAGGAGACATGATGTGTGATCAGATAATCCAGATGGGCTGAGGTGTAACCCAGATTTACACAGTAGCAGGTTGTTTGATAAGCTTTAAATATCTCTGGTCCTGAACAACAGAGGGTACAAACAGAGAATACAGTCTGAGAAGCTGAGGCGACAAGATGCTGCGAACAATTCAGCGAAAGGGCAAAGTGAAACCGGAGTAACCTAAAACCCAGCGCAGTACTCTGAGAAAGTGCAACTGTGACCATAATCTGGTTCTATACAATAAACTAACGTGGTGACGTCAAAGTAGTGTCTGCTGAAAGAGTCATTGTTAGTGTAACATTTGATCTGTTATGGAAAATGAAATAATGACCCAGCAGATGCGTCAGCGATCTACAGGATAAAAGGTGGCACAGCAGCGGAGTCAGCCATACACGACCCAACGCTGAGCTGGTCCTGAACAGAGTGAGTATGATTTCTAATGACATTTATTAGCATGGCTGGATTTAACTGTGTGTGGGATCATGTTTGTCAGGTCTGTGTGTGTGTGGTCGCATATTCTGAACAATACCATTAATTATATTTTGAGAAATTTATGATTATACAAAGAATAATTTCAAGATTTTTATTCGCCATTTATGCATAAACAGACAGTCTAGGCATATAGGAATTCTTGTGCAGGGCTCTCCTGGAGTCAGGTAAAGAGTTTAAAGCCAAAAGAACGAACACCTGGTCTAAATATAAGATCACCCAAGAAAACAAACTAGTTGATAAAATTGTGGATACAGGAGTAAGATAGCAGGTAAAATGGGGAGTTTCAAATATTGCACATGGTGTTGCATATAGTGTAATATGTGCAATTTGAGCAAACAAATAGCTTTTTGTGGGTTTACGGTGTCCCTGCTCAAAATAAAGACAGCTTTAGTGCCAACAGCAGCAATAACCCTTAATGTATAGGAAGGAGTCTAATATAGTATAGGTAATATAATAATATAGTATAGGTAATATAATAATATAGTATAGGTCATATAATAATAATATAGTATAGGTAATATAATAATAATATAGTATAGGTCATATAATAATAATATAGTATAGGTAATATAATAATATAGTATAGGTAATATAATAATATAGTATAGGTAATATAATAATAATATAGTATAGGTAATATAATAATAATATAGTATAGGTCATATAATAATAATATAGTATAGGTAATATAATAATAATATAGTATAGGTCATTATCCATGTGACTCAAGAAAACAAACTGGAAACACAACAAAAACTCTCCTGTCTAATAAAAAATGAGGTTTACATGCAAATTATTTGTTTGTTTTGAGTTATGTTCACTGTCAATATATGGTGATGAGGCAGCGTCTGCAAACTGACTCCTGCCTTATAATAATAATAATAAAAAACTTTATTTATAAAGCACTTTACAACTCCGAAGAGCACAAAGTGCTGCACAGTGGAACATGTATATCAACTAACAAATACTAAAAACAATCAATACCAAACACAGGGTACAAAATCCTAGCAATAAAAGATTCATCAAAATAAAATAATACAGAAGAACAAATTAACCATTGGCAGATAAAACGGATTAAACACCAAAAGCCTGTTTAAAAAGGTGAGTTTTTAAAGTAGACTTAAAAACTGCTAGCTCGGTTATAGACCGGATCTCTGACCAGTGGTAGAAGACAGAGAATTTGCTCACGGCCCCTAAGTGAAACTCCTGTGAACCTCCTGTGTTGTGTTTAGACGTGTTACCAACAATATTTTGAGCTGCTCATATGAAAACGGGGAAGACAAACGGTGCAGCAGCACCTTTACCTGTGACGTCAGTTCCAAACCTAGAAGTGGATTTAAACATTACTGACGATTTCACCAAAACTGAAATATGAAACCGATGTTGTATGTGAGTGCATTCAGCTGAGCAGGTGTTCCTAATAAAGTGCTCTTTGTGTCATCTTGTATGTGTCAAACAGGTGTTGGTTTCTTTGCTCCTGTGTTTTGACAGGTCTAGCTGCCTCTTCATCATCATCATCATCATCATCACCATGAAGGTTCTCGGTGTGACTCTTGCTCTCTGTGCCCTGGTGGCCCTGAGCCGAAGCATGCCCTACAACTCCTCTGCCCTCGAGCACAAGGCCCAGGAGCAGGAGTCCCTCAAGAACGAGTCCCAGGAACAGGAGTCCCTCAAGAACGAGTCCCGTGAGCAGGAGTCCAGCGAGCAGGAGTCCGGCGAGCATGAGTCTCACAAGCACGAGTCCAGTGAGCAGGAGTCCCGCGAGCATGAGAATGACTCCCATGAGCACAAGTCCAGCGAGCATGAGTCTCACAAGCACGAGTCCAGTGAGCACAACTCCCATGAGCATGGGCCCCACAAGCACAAGTCCAGTGAGCAGGAGTCCAACGAGCAGGAGTCTGGCGAGCACGAGCACGACTCCCACAAGCAGGAGTCCAGTGAGCAGGAGTCCGGCGAGCATGAGTCTCACAAGCACGAGTCCAGTGAGCAGGAGTCCCACGAGCACAAGTTACGCGAGCATGAGAATGACTCCCATGAGCACAAGTCCAGCGAGCAGGAGTCCAGCAAGCACGAGTCCCGCGAGCACGACTCCCACGAGCACGGGCCCCATGAGCACAAGTCCAGCGAGCAGGAGTCCAGCAAGCAGGAGTTTGGCGAGCACAAGTCCGACAACCATGACTCTCTGACACATTTGGAACCAAGTACAAGCATTTACAGTTTTGCAGTACTTATACTTGAATGTGTCCATGTTGTACTCCACCGTATTTCGCACTCCCTCTTAATGCCTCAGTAATAATAATAATCCAGTCATACATTTTGTTTTTGACA
Source organism: Monopterus albus (assembly GCF_001952655.1). Taxonomy (NCBI): domain Eukaryota; kingdom Metazoa; phylum Chordata; class Actinopteri; order Synbranchiformes; family Synbranchidae; genus Monopterus; species Monopterus albus. The sequence goes on from NW_018128154.1 coordinate 34,696, forward strand.
CGCAAAACTACATTTTACTTCTTGTAATTTTGTATTTTTACTTGAAAGTATACTTAAGAGTTAGGACTTTGGGTTGCAATGAAGTACTTTTTATAGCACAGGCCCACTAGTTTTACTAGTTTTACTAGTTTTACTGCCAGTGAAAAGCTTGTAATACTTCATCCCTCTATGTACTTCAATCATACTGTGTCTGTTTCTTTGCATTGTAGAATACTGCTGAATTTTGTGATCTAATATTGACTGAGGTCGTTGTTAAATGTTTTTATTGTGTTAAAAGCATATAAATAGTTTTAAACCTCAGCCACTGACGTGGTGGGGGTTAGAACAATAACCGTTTAACACCAGCTCGTCGGTAACCCCGTTACCGGACAAGGTCATTTACACTTTAGTGGAGTTTAAATGCAGTTTGGTTCCCTCTGATAACAAGAATCACGCTGTAGTAAACATCAGTGCGACCACGACGTGAACCACAGGCGTTGGTTGTTTCTACACAGCTACAGTCTAAACACAAGTTGTTGCTTTGAAGCCTTTGAATTAACAAAAGCAGCTGAACTGGGCTCAAACCTTCTGCACATCATTGCACCGACATAACGCGAGTCAAAGTGGTGATGAAACTGTCAGCTGTGCTACTCGCAGGTCACTAAACTACATCCAACACATGTTCTGTAGGTGAACTACTCCCCTGCCCCGCCGGCTGGACCCGCTTCAGAGACAGGTGCTTCATCTTCATCGAAACCCCAAAGACCTGGATTGAGGCTGAGGTGGGGACTGACGAAAGGACAAGGACAGAAACATCAAACATCTACACGCTCGGTGTCCGAGTGCTGTGACAGAGCAGCTCGCATCCTCTGAACTCTTTCTCTTGTTCCCCCCAGATTTACTGTCAGTTTGACAGGGGCAACCTGGCCTCAGTCCACAGTTACGAGGAGAATCGCTTCATCACGTCTTTGACCAGAGGAGACACTGAGACCTTCCCCCAGTCCTGGATCGGAGGCTCTGATGCCGTTCATGTATGAAAATCTTGTCGATTTTGTTTCTGCAATCAGCAGATGTCCTCCCAGTTCTGCTGTGAACTAGAAACCGATATGGTATCGATCTGACATCGATATTTGAGAATTTAATTTCTACACTGATCATAAACAGTAGCACGTTACTGACATTTCTGAAATTTAGTGTATCAAACCGTTATGACAGATATTTCAGGCTATTGTTCTGTTGTGGTCAGTGATATACGGCTACAGAAGAGCTGCATGCTTACTCAGATACCACTGATCATATTAAACAGCTTTGGGGCTGCAGTTGGATACTAGGACCAAATAACAGAGCGCATCATAAACCATGACAGACAGCAACTGATTGGCTCATTTCTGTTTAGCTTCGTTGTAAAACCAGTTGTCAGTCCTGCAGCACATTGTGTTTGTGTATCTATCTTTAGCACGGGCACTGGATGTGGACCGACGGCTCAGAGTTTCAGTATAACAACTGCTACGAACACAACAGTGACGAGGGCAGTGACGAGGGCGACGCCAACTGTCTGAAGATCAATTTTGAAGGTAATAAACGAGCCATGCACATAAATGCACGTGTTTGCATGCAAACATTCGAAAGGTTTTACTCTTTCCACACTGGAAGCAGAAGATTTCTACCAGTGACAGACATCAGGCCAGAGCTCCCTCCACTGTGAGGGGTCTGATTTACAGCTTGACAAGTTTCTTTCTCTTTTGTTTGCAGTTGAACTGAAGTGGTACCACACCCCCTGCAACGAGACTCTTCCTTTCATTTGCTCCAAGAGATTCCCAGCTCTTGCCTGACGACCGAAAGCAAACGCACGCTGCACCTAACAATCAAAACCTTTTCTTTTCTTCCTTCTTGTTGTTGCATTTAATCAATAAATGTTAAACCTTGTAGAGGTTTTGTGTCGACTCCGGATGTGGTTCACCTCCCACTGCGACCCATGTGACCTGGCTGTTGGTCTGTGCCAAGCAGTGGAACAAACGTGGTGTTCTCTCTTTGATTTCCCTCAGCATTGATTAAAATGCAGTCATGCTAGCTGCCAAGAAGTCAATGGTCAAGTGTTTATTTGTCATATGCACAGTTAGGAAAGATGTTTCCCCTGTACACTGAAATTCTTACTTTGCCGTCCACATGAATGCCACACAATGCAACAGTGTAAGTAGAATATGAATAAAACGGTCAACAATATATCAATAAAAATATACTGCACCTAAACATGAAGCAGAGAAGGTTTTGGACACAAAAAGAATTAAATTAAGGTTTTTCTACATAGGTGTAAAACTATTTGACGTGCATAAAACACAAAATATGAACATAAAAGATAATGTTCCAGCACCTGGTAGAGTCAAAGAGAAGCATCGATGCCAATAAGTGAATAAAATGTCCACACTACTACAGTAAAACAAGTGTGTGTTTGTTCATGTTTGTGTTGAGGCCTGTGGTTTCACAACGTGCCCTTGTGGACTCGGACTAGTTGCTTCATCGTGCTCATTTCCCGACAGCGACGGACTCTGTTTTCAGAAACAACATGTTCACAGACAAATGTCACTCTAATAACAAGGGGACGTTATAATAATTGTGTAAAGCTCCAAAGAATCCGTCATGAGTAAAAACCCCTGGTCAGCATTAACCTCCAGATGGTTTGGTGACCTGGTATCGTAGGAAACCACTTCACAGCTTGTGCTGCCGGGTCACATCAGTTTCAGCTGCTGTTCTTCAAACAGGAAGCACCGAATGATCCGTTTGGTTTGGGTGTGAGCTACATATGTGCACATCTACTGTCAGTAAATCCAGGACTCTACAGTCTGACTGAGGAAGGGATGAAGTCCTCTCCACGCTGCCGGGAACCAGTCTGATTGAGAAACACTGGATCCTTTTATTGTTGTGTCAAAGTCGTCAGATTTACTCAAAAATACTAGAGTCACCCTTTAAAATGGTAAACATTTAGGTAGCAAAGAGAAAAGGTGTCTGAGCAGATAAAAACCAGGCAATGTGAGCTCCAACGAAGCCACGGAGCCCTGGCAAGAAGCAGCTGACCCAAACTTATGCAGCTCTGGCACCTCACACACAGTGCTACTCTGCAAACACTTGATTTATGAAAACTACTCAAAACCACTCACTTAAAGTAAAGTTTGCTTTTAAAACAACATGACTTTTCTTAGTTTCTTGACCCTTTGGGGATGTGATGTCTTTCAGCACCTGCCAGGTTTTAAGCTCTGGCCCATGTGGGTGACTGGAAACCGCTGACACATGGTGTGTTCAACAAATCCTGACTGATCAGGAGACTCTGCCCTTTTCACCCAGATCAACCTTTCGGCTGTGACTCAGGTTGAGCAAACTGCCCCTGCAGTTATTGACCGGTCTGAGCTGATCAATACGAGTGGGGGAGGACATCCACTGGCACAGAGACGGGGATAAATAGGTGTCATATTGGGTTTAAGGAGCAGAAGCACACAGGGAGCGAGGGACGAGAGTCTGACAGAAGTAACATATTTGACAGAGGACAATGAAGAGGCTGCTTTTACTGTGTCTGTGCGTGCACGTGGCCTGGGCTAAGATTAATCTGGACGACGATGAAGATGACACGGTGAGTCTGGAGTCTGTTGACCTAGTGAAATTTAAAAGTAAAATTAAGATTCCAAAGCTTGGCATCAGACTGAATGGCAAGGTGTTTTACATTTACCTTCAAACATCCTGAAGATCCTGTTGTGTCCCACAGGAAACCACAGACTTGCCAGCAGAGAAGGGAACAGTACGTACAGCAGCTGTGGTTCATTTTATTTCATTTGGGATGTTGTTCTTTATTACTCTCATCACCTCTTGCCTCCTCTGGGTTCCCAGGTAGCGGAAGGCGTTCGTGGTCACCGTCCGCTGGATAAGGCCCGGGACACCTACACCCCCAGCCGCTATGTCCCACCTCCTGTCAGCGGCGGCAAGTAAGCCACGCTCACGCAAGTAGAAGACTGACAAATCGTTTTCTCATGCAGCGTATAAAGATCTTTTACCTAGGTATAAGTAGCCTTAAATAACAGCCCCTCTTTAAGTAAATAAAATGCACCACCAGCAGTAAAAGTTCTCAACGGGCTCCTTCTGTTGTCCAGTTCGTGCTAGTGGTGTTTTAACATTGTAGCTGTTAAGGTGCAGCTAACTAGGCCTCCTGAATTTATTTTATGACTGTAGGCCTATGTGCTAGTGGAGAATCTGGTTATATGATCTGTTTCTAAAGTCTGAATCTTCAAAGTTAGTGGGAAAACTACATCTGTTAGAGAAAAGTGTCCAGCCTGTGAAATGCAGTGCGCATACTGATGATACGCAAATCAACTGGATTTACTGGAGTAGTAGTCACCTTCCACCAGCAGACAAAGTCAAAAGTACAGTCGTCAGACTGGACAAGCTGAAGGACGTGACAGCTCCCGGAAGTGAAGCCACCGCGGATCGATCGCCCCCTTGTGGCTGTTTGTAGCATAGGCCATAAATGTTAGTGGGTGGGACATGAGCCAAACTAAAAACTCCCAGTAAAAATCAAATCTGTCGATTCTGGATAGATATTCTAACTGATATGTGTAAAGGTGGTTCTGGTAAATCTGTTTTTAATAGTTTTTAATATTACAATACAAATGTAATATTTGAGTTTATGAAAAGGATGCAGGCCCTTCAGGTCACTGTCAGCTTTGAGTGGCGGCCTGATACCTCACTCCACTCCTCTCTGTGTGTAATGTCATTGGAGTGGGTTTTAAAATCTTTTTTTCTGTTTAAAACAACATGAGTTAACAAATAAGAAAACAGGATGAAAGCCATTAGAACCTATATTTAAAATTACAAAATAAAAATCCAAATATAAGCTTAAAGATGCTCAGGAGTTTGGTTTATATAAGAGAGATTTTCACACATTGATGTCTTTATGACCTTGTTGTTCTGACTAAGTGTCATGGCGTCCAAGTAGTTGTAAAAAATGTTTGAATGCTCTTAAGTTTGTCTAACTAAGATGGGACTGTGGACCGACGACGCCTCTGGTGTGGTTAAAGATGAGGTCTGACAGTGTCCTCCATGTGTCTGACATGTTAGTGAAGTGTCTCTTCTTCTTTGTCCAGCTATCGTGGCCGTCCCACCATGGCTCCAGTTGGAGGGTCACACCTGCAGGAGAAGGGGGAGCAGCCGGAGGCCGGAGGATGCACACATGCCTCAGAGGAGATGGTAGGACAACCCCGCCACTGCTTTGACATGTGCTAGCTCAGTAACTTCCAACAGCACAGATGCTACATTGTTGCTTTTTAACAGCACAGCGTAGGTCTGTGGAGTCCTTCCTCCAGGTGGCTGCTGGTCTGGGATGCTGTTAAAACCATCAGCAGTCCATTTGTTTCTGCAAGTTCATTTTGATGCTGACGGTAGATAAAGTAAAATGAGTCGCTGCCTTTAAGGCAGTTTTAGAAATCGATCAGAGCTATTGTGAAAAGTACAAAGTATTCTGAACCACCAGTAAATCTACATGCAAACAGAAAAACACACTGACTGTTCTGAGTGATGGCAAAGTTAGAACATGAGGATAAAGAGACCAGGTTTGACTGTGTTTTAGCCAAAGACAAACTGATCTGAGACGTTTCTGTCCACCAGGGTGTTTTGTGTCCCACTGGCTGTGACCTGAAGACCACACTGCTGAAGCAAGAGAGGACCGTCAAGACGGTAAATGAAGCTGATTTACTGGATTACACTGAAGGAGAGCTCATTTAAATGTTTTATTAGCAGGACAGTGGGCAGTGCTTGTCAGAGGAGCTGAATGGAGCACGGATCAGACTGGAACCGGCTTTGATTTCTTGCCTTATTGTTATTTTGATGCTGACAGAACACTGGGATCAACCTGTGCTCTATTTCCTTTTACACTGATTTGCATTTGTTTCTCACAGAGCATTAATGAACTCAAGCCTCAGGTGGATGAGCTGTCCAGATCATCCAACAGCATCTACAACTACGTCATCAGCATGTCCACCTCTCTGAGGGAGAGGCAGGCAGTCATCGACGGTGAGACCAGTTATAGCCATGTATGAACTAGAGAATGGGCCGACTGGGCGTATGGAGCCCAGTTCAGATACCAGGGAGCTGTTTTTATTAAAGCTTCAGATGCACACAGATGTTATATTACTTCAGTAAAATGTCAGGGATACTTGATCATTTTCTTTGTGTGGAAATGTGCACAGAGAATTTTATCCTTCCCTTTTTCCCTCTTCCTCCTGTCAGGCAACAGCAGGGTGGTGGGTGTGTACACTGATCAAGTGGAGGTACAACACGCCTACATCAAGGACACGGTGGACATGCTCTTCCCTTCCACCATCAGGGTGCTACACGTGAGTCACTGCTGACATGTGCAAAAAACAGGACACGTTTGTCAATGTCATCTAAAATTTTGAATGTGTCAGATAAATGTACTCGCAGCCACATCAACTCCTTCTAATTAGTATGTTTATTGATTGATGTTTTTAATGTATTTTATTTTTTTTAACGAAACGACTACAAATACTCCTATAGTAATGTACTTAGATGTGTCGTGGCTTCAGGGGGTCCTAGACAAGATCAGGCAGAAGATCCAGAGGCTGGAGAAGGCCATCCAGATCCAGAGAGATGAGTGCAGGGACCCATGCAAGACCAAATGTCCCATACCGGTGGTGTCTGGTAAGTCAGGCCCTGTTCCTGTGAACACGTTGGAGGAAACTAACAACATACTGATGGCTTAGTCATTCTCAAAGCAGCAACGGTTCATCCTCTGGGTCCTTTAAATGTGTGATAGGTTGGGGGTTACCCTGTGTGACCACCCTTTGACCTGGGGCTAAACCAAATATCATGGAGGTCTGATCGGTAGATACCTTGGCAGTCAGTCAGTCTTTAGAACCCAGCAGTACCACAGTAAAGCTAGAAATCAAAAAAGCTCTTAATTCTAAAAACGTCTTCTCTTGTGTGATTCAGGTAAGGAGTGCGAGGACATCTTCCGTCGTGGAGGAAAAGACTCCCAGATGTACCTGATCCAGCCTGATGCCTCCTACCCTCCGTACAAAGTCTTCTGTGATCAGACCACCCAGAACGGAGGTGAAAATATAATCATGTTAAAAAGACCTGTGGCTCTTATCGTCAAGTTGAAGCCTCTTGCTGGCTCTCCCCAGATGAGGCGCTGCTGGAAGCATCACTTTCTTAATTGTCTTATTTCCATCTGTTACACAAGCATGAAATGTCTTAATACACCTGCTTGGTTAGCCCTCACCGTTAGCATCCAGATGCCCCCGTCACCGCACCATGATTTTCTCTCACCTTGTGAATCGCTGACCTGCACCATTTAAGTTTTAAGTGTGATTGTGTGTTTACTGTGTAAGGAATTTTGATGTTAAAGGCCTTTGGTAAAGGTGGCAGTCTGTTTTCCCAGGATGGGTTCTCATCCAGAACAGACTTGATGGCAGTGTCGACTTCGGCCGACGCTGGGACGAATATCGACGTGGCTTCGGCAACATTGCCTTCGATGGCGGCAAAGGTCACTGTGAGACTCCTGGTAAGGCATCTTGTCTTAGGACTTTCCTAATTTCAGCTGTCTCCTGTATACTCATGACCACCAGCGACATGTGGCTGACTAATGTCCCCGTCTTCTTCATCACATGACAGGTGAATACTGGTTGGGCAATGACCGCATTAGTCAGCTGACCAAGATGTACCCCACTGAGGTTCTTATTCAGATGCAGGACTGGACAGGAGCCAAGGTGAGTCCTCAGGGTTTCCAGCTACAGTGGAAATTGGTACTTTATCAATAGAAAATGTCTAACTATTGATAACTGTCATTTTTCAAGCCAAACACCTCTGATTCTAAAATGTAAGAATTCGCTGCTTTTTGAGTGAACCTGAAGGAGTACTCCAAACAGATGACCTTCTGGATCTTAAATAACCCAGCACCACTGAGTAACGATAATCTAACACTGTTTGTTTTCATTCTGACATTAATTTGGGCATTTGTTACTGATTAGTAACAACTTTTTTAAAATTCAATTTAAAGCATTGGTATTCTTAATGTATTCATATAAAACTCATAATTGGCACTGACTCTTAGATGTTTTTGTTTGCTAAGATGTGGTTTGTAATCAGTAAACACCCTCAAAATTGGACTTATAATGTTAAGAGTTTTCACTTCTCTGAGTTTAGAGTCAAACCCAGGTGGTGTCCATTGTTATTTAGGTCCACGCCCAGTATCGCCAGTTCACCGTCCAGTCAGACACGTCCAACTATATGCTGGCGGTTGATGGTTACTCTGGTACCGCTGGCAACTGTTTGCTGGATGGAGCCTTGCAGCTCTTTGGTGTAAACCGCACCATGACGATACATACCGGCATGATGTTCAGCACCTTCGACAGAGACAACGACAAGTGGTAGGTGTGATTTTAGGAGTATTTGTTTCCATGCAGCCATTTTTTTAAGTCCAAGTCTTCAGGTACCTCACACCATTCTGTCCTTGTTTGCTTTGACCAGGGTCCCTGGAGATCCTACCAAACAGTGCTCCAGGGAGGATGGAGGCGGCTGGTGGTACAATCGCTGCCACTCTGCCAATCCCAATGGCCGATACTACATGGGTGGAGCCTACACTCGCCAAATGGCCAAGCACGGCACCGATGACGGCGTTGTGTGGATGAACTGGAAGGGCAGCTGGTACTCCCTCAAGGCCATCAGCATGAAGATCAGGCCTTTCTTCACCTCCAGTTAGCCTGGTCCCAGGGTTTCAGCATAACACATACAGGAAGCTGCCAAAATAAAAGAAACAAGTATTCAACATAGTTTAGTGCCAAATTATCACAAGAACAGCAACATTAAACTGCTTTTCAAGTTTTTCCTTTCATTTTAGCAGTGACCTGTGGTGGACACACATGTACACACAGAGGCTGTGGTTGTGAGTGAGTGTGCTGTGATCTGCCTGTTGTTATGTGCGAAGTCTTCAGCGTGGCTACCAGGACGAGCTGACGTCCTCCGCTACTCAATAAACACATTGAGGAACATACCTTGTGTCTGTGCTAGTGGTGACTGTGCTTCTAGACTCTAGAAAAGAAAAGCATGTTAGGTTTAATAGACTGCCCTGCAGGTTAAACTGTAAGTGAAACTACTGAAATTATATTTTCATATATAAAGTCTAATGAATAATCTTAAATGGTCCAAAGCTAACTGCCAGAGGGTTCACAAAGGTCACTGAGCACTTGATGATATGTCAAAAAATGGGTGAGCCTCCTTATAGCAGCTCAGTAACCACAACCTGGCCCCAAAGAGGCGTTCCAGTCCCATTGTAAAATACACACACAATGCTTTTTTAGAGACCGTTATCTGGAACGCTGGTCTCCAAGCCTAACCTGTAAAACCAGACATGTATCAGAAAATGTCCCCACTCTGTTTGGAGGACAGCCAATCACAGCAGGTGGCTTGGATTTAACAGCTACTAATATGACAAAACAGGAACCAGTACTGTGCCTGCAAACCCACGGGATATACCCTAGCAGTTACAGTAGTAGTGTCCCTAGTGGCTGTGGAGCAGAACAACACGCAGTAGAACACTACACTAAACACAAAGCATCCCTGTATCCTCACTCAAGCAAAGAGCAGATATTTGGTGACCTGACACATAATTAATAATATCATTTGCTCAGGCCGCCCCAACTGGCTTGGTAGGCAAACACATCTACATATACTATTGTATAGCTACCTGTGGAGGAGAAGTTCAGATGAATTAATGCTGTCGTGGTTCTTTGTGCTGTCCACTTTTTACAACACTGCCAACAGGAGTTGTGCATAGTCATGAATTATCCTCTCATTTTTAGGAAGAGGCTCTCTGCTTTTATCATTATGAAATAATTTGAGACTATTGGGAGGTACCCGAGATTAAACATTAAATGGCTGAAAATGAGCAAAATGAGCACCCATGGGGACTTTAAATGCAAATTTAAGGCAGCTTTACCTGAGTGTTTTCATGTTATGCTGCTTCATACTTCGCTTCACTACATTCTAGAGACAAATCTTGTACTTTGTAGTCCACTCTAACTATTTGATAACTTTAGTTACTTTTCAGTATCACATTAGTAAAGAAATACATAGTGTAACAGCAGTAATTCAAATGATCAGTAGATAAGATAGTTAACACTAGCTCTCCTTTTACCAGCTACGGGATTACATGACATGAACACAATATTTTAATTATAACCCAGTAATATGATATTAATTTATGTTAAATGGGCCTTTCTGCATAATGAGTACTTTTACTTCTGGTACTTTATGTATGTTTTATTTTCAGTGTGTATCTCAGGCTCCCTCCTCACAGTCCACTGACCCCACTGTAGGAAACCCTGAAAGGCCTGACTTCCTTCTGTAGTGGCCTGTTTCCACATGATGCTTCAGAGGGTGTAGTGACACAGAGAGAAGCTGTTGTTTTAAGTCATCAACAACAGGTGGGACCTGTAGGAACTGTTGCATCAACTGTCGAAGCTTTGTTTAGTTCCAGAAAAGATGGAAGTTCACTCGATCCCTGAAAAAGGTCTGGGTTATATGAAATTTCCATACATTCTTTGTTTGTGGTGACTTTTTAAAACCTCATTTAGAGCTACCTAAATGTGAAAAATAAAAACTGACACAATGGAGGTGACCTTGACCATTTGAATGATAGAGGTAAAGAGCATTCACCAACATGCAGAGGTTCATAACGCCTCATCTTTAAAATGTTACAGTCCCAGTGACAACACAGCGATACAACAGAAGATACAGGAATCTGTAGCATCATGTATGTTCACATGAAATATGTTGGAAAAAGTCCAAACCACCATGTAGTAGTTGTATTTACTGACAGCTTCCTCAGTAGAGAGGCTCCACATCTGTAGCTTCCTCCAGAACTAACTGATTCTGAATGAGGTCCTCAAACTGGGTCAGCAGCTCTCTCTGAACTGTCGGGATGGACTTGTATTCTGCAGATGGTGCCGGGCCTACATCTACAGGCTGCAGTTTGATATGCGGGATGTTTTCTGGAGGCATGGATGCCTTGCTTCTCTGGTTGAGAGTCTGGTCCATCTGGTCCATGTCAGTTTGAAGCATCTGATAGCTGGGGTGGCCGACAGAGAATGGCCGTGCTGAGCGGCAGGACCCATAGCAGGTTCGCAGCTTCATGTCAACATCTACCTGGGGACGGAAACAGAGGGCGAGGTATTAATACCCTGTTAGTGCCAACACAACAAACTAACACAAAGGACCCCAGTGAAGCAAGATCAGATAGCACAAACAAGTACAAACTGCAGCAAAGAACCATAAGGTACAGCCAAATACTACAAGGAATCACTGTGCACCAGGAGTGTAATGGACCAGCTATGGATATCTGTCCTGGAATAACCAGCACAGGACTGGACCAGAGATTCTCACTTCTCAGCCTCATATTCTGAGATTTACAGCAGAATTACTGATTTTTCTAGCCTGTTGATTTTACACACAGGCCACAGGGGCGTGGCCTTCTCCTAACCAGGATAATGGATTGTTCACACTGAGGAAGAATCCAAACAAACTGTGATCAGGTTTTAGAACAATCGAGCAGGACAGAAACATAAACCTGGATGTTATTGGCATATTCACTTAATGACTGCAAAACAAAAATAAAAACAGCCCATTCCTCGTAGGAAGAAGAGTGAGAATCAGAGAAGGGCTTGGTGTCAAACATGATGCATTTTAAGTACCAGGTGCCAACATTAGTATTGTTGTTCGTGACGTCAGCTGTCAGCGAAATGGCGAGCACAGCTCACCTCTGTTCGATACAAGTCCTCCACCTGTTTCTGGACACTGCTGTGCAGATCCTTGAGTTCCTGCTCCAGATGCAATGATTGCTCACGCAGTGATGTGAGCTTCTCGGTCAGTGCTTCTGCGTGTTCCACAAACTTCAGCTCTGACACTAAAAACGATATACAGCTTTAATACCTGTGTCTTTATTTAGTCCAGAACACTAAACACGGTTACCGAGGGCTTACCGTGCCTGCTGACTAGGACCTTCCGGTTAGAGTTGTACATGTGAGTCATGGCCGTCATGGACTCGTCCGCTGTGTCCTCGTACACCTTCACTGTCTCACACACCTTCCACAGTTTCTTTTCCATGTCGCTCTCCATCTGTGAGATCAGGCCTTGGAGTCTGCAGCCTGAGGGGCATTTGGAAACCTTTGGAGAAGGACATGAGGGTTTACAAGGCTTTCTCTTTCTTGTCTTATACTAAAGTCTAAAGTCCACATTCCCAGTTTTGAATTGCTTGATTTCATATTAACTATACATAAACTCTTAACCACACTTGAAATACCTCCACAAATAAAAATATGTATGTAGGCTGATGTATGAAATGTGATGATCTACTGTTAAGATTCTCTTTAAAGCTGCTCTAATCAGATCCAAACAAAGAAATGCAGAAATCTTTGTAATGAAGATGTTCAGTACAACTTTTAAACGATCACTACGTGTCGTCATATTTTAATACTCTATTAATACACATCACTGGCTATTCATGTTTTGACTATTGTTATGGTCAGCTGCAAAGCTGGCATATCAGGTGACGTCACGGTTTGACGTTGCTGGGTAGTATGGGCTAGCCCAACCAAGGGATAATATTGTATAGGCATTATGGTTCAGGGTCTTTCATACTTTATGCTGCCTGCGTGCAGGTGGAAGATGCCTGGACGTGTAATGTTAATTTTACCTGTGATTCTTTGAATAAACCAGCACGGCTATTTTTTATATATCCAAGTGGTCTGTTTCGTCTCTGTGAGTTCCTGGTTAAAAATAGTGTCCAAGTTTCTGAACAAACTGTCAGAAACCGACTCCATGAGGGCAGCATGTCGTCCTCTAGTACGACCTGCGCTCACATGCCCGGTCTCATGTGGCCAGAGTCTGTAGGCAGTTCCTGGGTGATGATGGCACTGATGCCATTGACTGGGCCTCATGTTCCCCTGACTGAGCACCTATGGGACATTATGTACTGGTGCATCTCTCAGCACCAAGCACCACCACAGACTGTCCAGGAGCTTTGATTTTCACTGTGATTTTGACTACAGCTGTCTGATGCCTTATGCTGGTTTACTGTTTACTTCCTCCTTTCATGGGGATATGTACATGCACACTGAGAAATAGCTTTTAATCCCTACTTATCTCATTACAAAGAACATTCCTTTGTTGTCTGTATTGTTACTGTCTGTTTATACTGCTTATTCTACATTGTTTGCACTGGTTGTTGATGTTAATACTGCTTATCTTTGTTATATTACACAGCCTTATGCTGGTTTACTGTTTGCACATTGAGAGCTGATGTACCTGAGTCAAATTCCTCGTGTGTCCAACACACCTGACCAATAAA